>NC_061859.1:20473839-20476339 GCF_019202785.1 Penaeus chinensis
GTTACCCCCCATCCCAGCTGGGTCACAGCGGCCGCCAGCCTGGCGTGATACTTGTGGGAGAAAGCCCCAGGGAGTCCTGCAAGTGGATTATGGGGCCTGCAGCCAGCCAACCTCCTCTGTATGGGGCAACGTCGGAAGGGGTGGCAGAGATGGCGCCCACCCGGAGTGACTGTCCGAGGTTAGACCTCAGGCGGACTGTCAGGGTGGGGGCTTGGAACATCCATTCCCTGCGACAGGACGATCGGTTACCACTACTATGGAGGGAATTGTAACAACTGATCATAGATTAGTTGTGGCTACTCTCCGGGTCCACTTTAGAACCACACGTCGCCCAAATGAACACCCTAGAGTGTTTCATTTGGACAGATTGAGGGAGGACGAGTGTACCCGGGGGTTTGCCGAGGCTATCTCTGGTCGTCTCACAGCACTCGAGGGCCAGACAGACCCTGTTCTTATGTGGGATACCTTCAAGCGTGAAACGCTTGATGCAGCTCAGGAATCCATTGGTGAATGCCCAAGAACAAGACAGAATTCCATCTTGCAGGAGACACTGGAAGCCACAGATGCTTGTCATGTGACTCGACTGTCAGGGGATCACAACTTGCACCACTCTCTGGTGCGCAGGACTAGGTAACTGTTGAGAAGGGATAAGGAACAGTTTATCAGTAGTCTTGCAGAGGAGGTCGAAAGCCATTTCCTTGTAAATGACTTTCGTCCTGCCTACCAAGCTCTGATAAAGCTGAACTCCAAGCCCCCCTCACAGACGACTGCAGTCCGCTCAGCAAGTGGCCAGATAATCTCAGATCCTGATGGGGTGCGTGTGCGTTGGGCTGAGTATTTTGAGCAGTTGTATAAGGTTGATCCACCAACAGTTAACATGGATGCGGGTAATGTTGAGACTCCTCTGCCAGATCCACCCATCAGTGAGGATCCACCCTCCCTGACCGAAATCAGCGGGGCGATCTCCAAGCTGAAGAGTGGTAAAGCAGCAGGTGTTTGTGGCATCCCAGCCGAATTGTTAAAGGCTGGTGGAGAACCTATGGCAAGGGGCTTGCATGCAGTCCTGTCTGCCATCTGGCAGACTGGTACCTTTCCCCCTGACCTGCTGAGGGGTGTGGTCATCCCTATCTGGAAGGGGAAAGGGGATCGGTGGGACTGCAGCAATCACCGAGGCATTACACTACTCAGTGTACCAGGCAAGGTACTCGCACACATCTTACTGAGACGTATCGGGGACCACCTGTTGAGGCACCAAAGACCGGAGCAATCTGGATTCAAACCTGGTAAGTCCACAATAGACCGCATCCTGGCGCTTCGAATCATTATAGAGCGCCGTCGTGATTTCGGACGTGGGCTGCTCGCAGCCTACATAGATCTCAAGAAGGCGTTTGACACGGTGCATCGCGAATCTCTCTGGGAGATCCTGAGACTAAGAGGAATTCCAATAAGGATTATTGGACTAATAGCAAACCTGTATACAGGCACTGAAAGTGCTGTAAAGTGTGGTGGGGGCCTGTCGAGCTTCTTCCCTGTAAGTTCATGTGAGGCAAAGCTGTGTTCTTGCACCAACACTTTTCAACACTTGCATGGATTGGATACTGGGTAGAGCTACTGTCTAAAGTCACTGTGGAGCAACTCTGGGCAATATCAAGGTTACAGACCTTGACTTTGCCGATGATGTTGCCGTACTCTCTGAATCTCTGGAAACCCTTGTGGCGGCTCTTGATGCATTTAGCAATGAAGCGAAGCCCCTGGGGCTAGAGGTCTCCTGGACCAAGACCAAGATCCAGGATTTTGGGGGCCTGCTAGGAGACCCTGTCCAGTTTATACGTGCTTGCGGTGAAAACATCGAAGTCACAAAGAGCTTTATATACCTCGGTAGTGCATTTTACGACTCTGGGCTGTCAGACCAAGAAGTCAGTAGACGGATTGGCCTGGCAGCAGGGGTCATGAAATCTCTCAACAAGAATATTTGGAGATGTCGGTACCTGTGCAGAAGGACCAAGTTACGTGTTTTCAAGGTCCTGATACTGCCAGTTTTACTCTATGGTAGTGAAACTTGGACACTATCTTGTGCTCTGGAATCTCGTCTTGATGCCTTTTGTAACAGATCCTTGCGCCGGATCATGGGGTACAGTTGGCGGGACCATATGTCCAACCAACGGCTGCACCGTGAGACTGGTAGAGGACCTGTTACTTGCAGAATCCGTGATCGCCAACTCAGGCTATATGGCCACTTGGCACAACTCCCACAGGATGATCCTGCTCATCAGGTTGTCTCTGTCCGAGACAACCCTGGGTGGAGGAGGCCTGTGGGACGACCGAGAAGGTCGTGGCTTGGGCAGATCGATCAAACCTGTCGTGAGGAACTAGAGATGGGCCGGGCCCCTGCCTGGCGGCTCGCCATGAGGGATCCTCGTAGGTGGAAACGAAAGGTGGATGCGGCTACGCGCCCCTGCCGGCGTTAGCCCCAAAATGATGAATGATGTGTATATATATA
>NC_061859.1:20491339-20493839 GCF_019202785.1 Penaeus chinensis
ATATCATCATTATTATTACTATTACCATTATTGCTTATACTATTACTGTTTTTACTATTTTTATCACTTTCATTGTTGTTATGTTTTCATTATTTTCATTATTATTATTATTATTAGTAGTAGTAGTAGTAGTAGTAGTATTCTCATTATTATTATTATTATTATAACTACTATCATTATTATTGTTATTACTAATATTATTACTATAAATTATCATTATTATTATTATTATTATCATTATTATTATTACTATTATTATTATTATCGTTATTATTATTAAAATTATCATAATAATTATTATCACCATTATGATAATTATTATCATTATCATTAATTTTAACATTATAATTATCATTATTACCATTATCATTATTACTACCATGGTACTACCATCAATATTGTCATTATTGTTATTGTAACTACTATTTACTATTATCATAATTATTAGTATTATCGTTATCAGTATTATGATATTATCAATTATAATAGGAGTAATAATAACATTAAAGGTAATAATAATAATAATAATGATAATAATAATAGTAATAATGATAATGATAATGATAATAAATTGATAGTGATAATAATAATAATAATAATAATAATAATAATAATAATAATAATAATAATAATAATATTAGTAATAATAATAATAATATTAATTACAATCATGATAATGATAATGATAAAGATAATGATAATGATAATGATAATTATAATGATAATTATAATTATAATTATAATAATAATAATAATAATAATAATAATAATAATAATAATAATAATAATAATAATAATAATAATAATAATAATAATAATAATAATAATAATAATAATAATAATGATAATGATAATAATAATAATGATGATGATGATAACAATAATAATAATAGTAATGATAGTAATAATAATAGCAATGATAATAAAAATAATGAATACGATAGTGATAATAATAACAAAATAATACTAATACTAATAATAATAATAATAATAATGATAATAATTATGATAGCAATAATACTACTACTAATAATAATGATAATGATAATAACAATAACAACAATAACAATAACAATAACAATAACAACAACAACAACAACATAAGATAATAACAGTAATAACGATAATGTTGATGATGATATTGATAAATGGTAATATAGATAATAATAATGATGATTATGATAAAATAATGACACTGTTAATTATAACAGTAATATTCATATTAATGATAAAGATCACAGTAATGATAAATATATACATTTATAATAATAATTATAGTATCAATAATAACAAAATGATGACGATGTTGGGGTAAAAGACAGGGAAATAAAAGAAAAAAAACTAACAAACAAAAAAACGATTATAAAATGTAAATAATAATAATAATAATAATAATAATAGTAATAATAATAATAATAATAAAAATAATAATAATAATAATGATAATAATAATAACTTACCACCAGCGTTTTTAATCCTCGTTACCACTATGACTGGGATACAACCTTACTAGAAAAAAAGCAGTACGGAAGAAGTCCGTGTATCAAATTATTGCATATATTTTACATTGACATCCTACAATCTCGTACTTACAAACATCACAGTGAACAAAAAGAAAATACTGTTTCTTTCTTTAAATATTTTTTTTTTTTTTTTTTTTTTGTTTTTGTCCAAATCGGCCGAAGAGATGAAAGTATTGAGAATATAAACAAATGTAAAGTTTATTGAACATCACGCCATTATTGCCATTAGCGTACTCATCAGCGGACAACAAAGGCTTGTCAGAAGAGACATTTAATTCCGCCCAACGCTGAAAATCTCTCCCATCCCCTTCCTAAGCTCTCCCCGCGCCCCGTCTCCCCTTTCTCTCTCCCCCTTTAATCCCGTCCCAAACATCAAAACCAATCACGAAAAAGGGAAAAAAGAGAGAAATAAAAAGGGAAGGTGGGTTGGGAACTGTTGCCTTTATGGCTTCGAAGGAAAACTCTGATTTGTAATTTGTTTTATGTTTTCCCTCCTTTCGTTGAAACACACTGTGCTGGAATTTCTTTATTGGAAACTTTGAGGGGATTTATTGCATCCACTTACTCAGTAATGCAGGTTAAGGTGTAGTTCAGATGACAAAGGGAGGAAGAAGTTCTCAGTTTAAATTACATGTTATATACAATTCGATCAGTTTATTGCATTCAAAATGATATAGAGCGGCTGATAATAACGCACATTGGTCACTAATTGCAATCTACATTTTTATTTCATCTGGAAGTTACTTGCAATATCACATTTTACCCAATTACACTCAAGGCTGGAGTAGACTAATTTCGCCCGATGTTTTTCCCCTTTTCCTTATCTTTACAGTATCGCTAAATTCCCCTGATCTGTAATCAAAAGCAACCACTAAACCTCCGAGGTCGTTGAAGAATAAAAATCTTGAGTATATCGTGTTTAGCCGCTTCATACCCAGAACTAATTGGTACTGATGAGAGGAAAAAATAGAGAGATG
>NC_061859.1:20513839-20516339 GCF_019202785.1 Penaeus chinensis
TGTGTGTGTGTGTGTGTGTGTGGTTGTGTGTGTGTGTGCGTGCATATATCCCCTTGCCGACGGGTACGACGGGTAGACACGTGCTATGCCCACTGTGAGTACTTGTTTGATTGCTTTAACGCATAGATGGCTACGCTTGTACTAAGTCACCAATGAGCCAGTTACGAGTACTGCCTGTCTCGCCCGTTCACCCTTTTATTTGATTTACGAAATATTTTACGTTATCTTATTTTGCTATTAATAATGTTAAAAAACATTATAATAATTATAATGTTCATAAAAAAAATAACACCATCGATATTCATAGCACTAGAAAAAAATACGTTTTTTCCCGCCAATTCAAATCAGGTACGGTCACAAGGTCTACTAATTGACTCCTTTGTGGCTAAGCACTAGCAGAGCCATCTATGGGCAGACATTTCACAAAAAATATTTTTTGTTCATTTTCCCCGGCGGCATCGGGATATATATATATATATATATATATATATATATGTATGTATGTATGTATGTATGTATGTATGTATACATACACATATATATGTGTGTGTGTGTGTGTGTGTGCTGAAATACACTGTATTTCGATACATTACTAAATATAGCTAATATTTAGTGGAACATTACTGAACACATAGTGTGGCAAACAAAAAATATTTTTCTTAGGGAAATAGGGTACTATGTTTTTTCCATTCCTTCAATTCATTAAGATGCCCAGCTTCATCTACGTGTTGTACAAGATAAATTCTTAAATATCTAAAAAATGGGTTATGACATAATTTCCTTTTTCAAGACCAGTCGTTCAAATAGTTCATTATAAGTTAATACGTACTCCAGTTGCCAATTCTTTTGGGACAAAATTAGCGCAATTGTGCGACCGTCTTTCATTCACTCTTTTCCATTTGTGGCCATGGCGGGGAAGGGGAAGGGGAGGGGGAAGGAGAAAAGGGAGGGGAGGGAGAAGGAGAAGGGGATGGAAACGCTTGGCACTTTTGCACTTGGGCCAGAGGATGGGGAAAATGACGCATATAGGTAAAGACACATGAATTCAAAAATCATATGCCTCACATTTCTCCGTCTATCTCTTCATCTATCTTTCAATATATATAAAGATATTGTCACACTTTACTCAAATTATTTATATTCCGAGTAGTTATGAATGTATTGCTTCCATAAGTTACTCGAGTAATAAGTTATTTCATGAGCAATAACGTTTGTTTCATGAAATTATTATGAATTATATACATATTTTACTTTCCATGTGATTAGTGTGATTGTAATACTACTTATTAATTTATTACTTTAAGGTCTATAATATTACTTTCTTTTATAGTTTTATTCTCGTTTATTGAGAAGGGAAACTGCGAGCCACTGACAGAAGCAAGTGGAAACATAAATGCACTGAATAACTTCACTTATTATTTATTTATTCACTTTGCACACAATACATTGTTCAATGGATGATGCCCTACACATTCACCCCACTCACTCACCTTCCGCATTACAGGTTAATCCTAACCCTAGATTATAGCACAGCACCACTAACACAGTCACTTCAAAATTAGTCACTTCACCAATAGTCATTTCACTGTCCGCACTCACGTATTTTCGCACTGCACGTTTCTTTATCATAGTTTAACTGTTTAGCACTTCGATGTTGTTTATATAAGTTATCAGAGGATAATATCAATTAATTTAGTTCATAACTTCTAGATTGGATTTCTTTCCAAGGAAATAGCGGTTAAAACACAAGAGTCGAGATCACGTCCTTTTCAGCCGGTGGTGAACAGCGATCTCCTCACCTTACGGCATGTTAGGCCTAAGACACCTGCTACAACCAATAGCAGCGGGAATATTTGCATATGCGAACAAGCAGAACCACCACCTAGTCTTTCATTCAGCAGTCACACCTCTCATTCGCTAGTGTTTATACTTCTGTATATAGGAGAATTACATTTTTCTATATGCGATTACGTTAATTAGATGTAATTATCGTGACAGATATACATATATTCAAATTGTACATATATATTTTTATATGTATATATATGTATGTATATACATATGTATACCTTGCATATATATATATACTGTGTACACACACATATATGTATATGTATATATGTATATATATGTATATATGTATATATATATATACATATATATGTATGTATGTGTATATATATATATGTATATATACATCTTTTTTAACAGCCATTTATTCCGCTGCAGAACATAGGCCTCTCTCAATTCACTCGTGTGTGTGTGTGTTTGTATGCGATTATATGGCAGCGCCACCCTTACCTGATTGGATGCCAAACATATACACACATAAACACACACGCACGCACACATAAACACACACACACACATATATATATATATATATATATATATATATATATATATATATATATATAAATGTAAACAATATGTATATTAACATGTAAATATATATATATATATATATATATATATATATATATGTATATATATATATATA
>NC_061859.1:20541339-20546339 GCF_019202785.1 Penaeus chinensis
CTTGTTTCCTTTGAATTAAAATAAAGACTAATGGGTCAATTAGGTCCTAAATTTCCTTTTAGTTCGTCAATGGTCATTTTCAGAATGCTTGCACTTTGGCAATGTTACCCCTATTCCAAAGGACCTACTGACTATTGGCCCACTTCAATTACACCAATTTCATTCATGAATTTTGAACGTTTGCTGGTCAAACGTCGTTCTGTATATATGAGACCGTTTCTTCCAAAGCTCGGTTTGGTTTTAGACTCGGCTGCAATGATGCATTGCTGATATTGGTGCATGAAATGTAGTCTGCTTTAAATAAGTGTCATGAATCGGGACTTGTCTTTTTAGATTTTAGTGCAGCTTTTAACACTTATTCCCCAAGTTTCTGACTTTCAAGTTTTAAGTACTCAACTTAATTTTTGACTGCTAGTTGACATCATATTCATGTTGATAATAGTTTTAGCTCGTATTCTTGCGTGTTTTCTGGGGTTCCTCAGGGTACTGTTTTTTGCCCATTGCTCTTTATTTTATATACAAGTGATATGTGATCCAGCATTACTAATAAAGTGTTGATATATGGTAATGATCCTTCTCTCTATGTTGATATCCCTTCTCCGGCAACCAGGGAAATGGTAGCTGACAGTTTCACTGTAGACCTGATGATGATTCAATCGTGGTGATCTCGCTAGGGCATGAAATTAATGCCTACTAAGTCCAAGGAAATTATTGAGTCGGTCTAGATCGCAGTTGCCTCAGCATCAAGTCTGTTGATTAATGGAGTTTTAATCACTTTAGTGGATAATTTAAAGCTCTTAGATGTAACCCTTGATTAAAAGCTTACATATGAATTGCAGATTAGGAATATGGCCCGGGCAGTTTCATGACGTTAGGCACCATTCGCAAGTGCAAGATTTATGAAGATGACATTATTCATAGATGCTTTTTTCTCTTATTCTGCCTCGTTTATTCTTCTACTTACGACCGCTTGATCGGTTTTTTAATTCCATAAAATTTCTCATATTTAACGTAAATTTGGACATAAAGCATCACAGGGGTATTGAGACTCTTATAGTCTTATACAAGATTGTAACCTACGATTCACATCCACTCTATAAGTTTTTAATTTTAGTTTTCATTACAATGAAATTTGATGCAAGTTGCTCGTCTCCTTCAGTTTTCAAAATGCCTTTCTACTGCTATTTGTAGGCTTTGGAATAGATTGCCATCAGAGATAGTAACTTCTGATAAGTTTAAAATCAGCTAGTATGTTTTTACTACATAAATACTTTCCAATTTTCTATCTTCTAGCTCTGTTTTGACCTGCACTGACAGCTTTAGTGATATAATAATCAAGTCATGTCGATTTTTCTATGGTTAAGAATTCAGCATATCGCTGCCTTTTGAGTGGGCGACGCGGTACAGCTTTAGGAAGGTAGCATGAGGCTGAGTCTTTAAAACAATTGTAGATACACTTCGCTGGTCCCTTCTTTGAATTACAAGTGCCATACATCTTGAACTGTTCTTGCACATGCTTACACATCTGAAACCAGTAATATTACTTGCGCAGTCAATTCGGTGCCTGTTTCTCATATAACCTCTTGTCACACCATCCTGTACCTCTTGCATCAGTCTGGCCTGAAGCTCCCCTAGCCACAGCACGCCAGAACTTGACACGTCTATCAACTTTGACCCACTTGCTGTGCAGAACAACACCTTTCATCTTGAGGGAACTACCAGTCTAATGTCCCGGTCCCTTCACTGCTTCCCTCATCTCCCAGTTTTTAATGTCTTCTATGACTTACATCCTTTTGCAGTACAACAGATGGCTCCTTGCTGCAGTGACAGCAGTCTGGTTGACAAGACCGCCTATTCAGGACATCGGCATTTGCCGGTGTATCATCTCATAATTATGCTAACTTGCCAATCCACTGTGCTAGTTGCTCTTCTGGGTTTCTTGAAGTCTTCAGCTAATGAAGAGTTGCATGGTCACTACAGATCATAAACATGGCACCATACTGGTAATGGTGGAAGTGGTCCAGGCCCTTCAGTATTGCAAGCAGTTCTTTTCTAGTTACACGATACTAATGCTTGTTGAACCTGCAACTATAATAAGCCACAACACGTTCATGTCCGCCACTCTTTTGAGACAAGACTGCCCCAACTAAACTTGCATCCATATTATAAGGGTAACTTGGATCTGGATATATCAGCACTGGTGCTTGAGTGCTAATTTCCACTGTAGCCCATCGAGAATGAATCCTTGACATAATGAAAACATTGTTTTACACTTATCTTCCTCAGTCATCCTTACCTGGTAGTAACCACTTTTCAAATCAGTAGTACTAAACTACTGCATCCCCAACAGTGCATCAAGCATGTCATTCGGGCGGCTATGGATAAGCATCCTTGAAGGTCACCTCACAACGGCCCTGTAATCCATTAAGAAGTGTTTGCACCAATCACCTTCTTTACTAGATTACAGCAGATGACCAGGGGTTACTTGACTTCTCAGTGATCTGCCATGCTCGTATCTCTGCAACTGCTTCTGCCATATCACACCTCTGCACTGAGATATAGATCTAAGATCATGATTAATTGGGCGGCTACAACCAAATCCCCTGTCAAAAATTTAGAAGCATAAATAAACAACGTCCCAGCTTGTCAGCCTGCTTTCCTGTAAAGCTTTGGATACTCCTCTGCAGCATCTTCCGAATGGGGAGGTGCGTTAGTCCTTACCTCACACTGCCTCACCACTGTGTTGTTTTAGAAAGGTACCTCCACGTCACCCACCTGCTAAACTTCTACACCAATGCGGCACAAGATAGTCCTAAACAAGGAGGGATGAGCCTTCCATGTCTGTTATATACGCCAGTAGACGATGCTCGGCGCCACTAGCCCCTATTACTACCTCCATGAGTCTGACAGATCGGACAGTGTGGAGAGTTCCTCCTAATTCCTATTGAAAAACCTCCAAAGACTGCACCCTCAGTCTTTGGTTTCACTGCTGTTGTTCGAGATCTGCAACAGATTAACTGGATTGGGACTTGTCAGCCATCAGCTAGCATACCTCTTCCTCCAGCCTCCAGTAGTACTTCTGTGACAGATGGCCTCATTCACTGCAACTTCAGCTGCAGGGTTGATATCGGTTCCCCAAAGCCACATCCTTGGTTGATTGCATCTTGGCCTTGGGACAACATTGCTTCTGGTGACCCTGCTGACCACATCTCCAGATTTTTCCTTGAATCTCATCCTGGAACTGCTCGAATACCTGCTCACATAAACTTGCAATTGCTGATTCTGCTAAGTGCACACACATTGGTCCCTTAACAGAACGGAAACCATTAGACACAGGGTAAGAATAATGCACCAGTGACTAACTCCTGAGTCAGCTGCTGAACTGTTTCTCCTTGTCTCCTCACCCTGACCCTAAACCTGGCCCAGAATATTTTGGCTTGTTGCTGGTGTCTGTACCTGCGCTGCAGTGCCAGCTTAACAGTGGAGTATGTTTCCCACTGTGATACGATAGAATCTCTACAGCTTACCCTCTGAAACTTATCACTAATTGTATTACTGCTTCCCGCTCATCCCAGCCTTGTGCCACCCCCAATATTTCAAATTGCGCTAGAGAGGCCTCCAGTGACACTAGATCAACAAAATCTTGCGGTTTCCTTCTAGTCTCGTTGCTGGCTGAGGTAGTATGAGGGGAGTCCGAACCCATGCGGCTGCCTGGTATCCCAGACTGCATGAGGATACAAGCAAACAGCATCGCCCAATCCTCGTTTATTTCCTCATTCGATGCCAATTTCTCTCAAAGCCCTATTGCCACTATTTACGCATTTTTTTCAGATCCCTATGTGCTTCTTCATTCATTTCTTTTTTAGCTTCCTCAATCTCTTCTATCACCTATTCTTCCACTGCTTGGAGTGCACTAATATCTTGGTTCACCTCTTCTTTCAGGTCACCTCAACTCCCTTCCAGATACTGCACACTCTGCTCCACACTCGTAAGCCTGTGCTAAGTAACATCTATATAGTTTTTCTGGTCTTTCTTAAACTCTCTCACTTCCTTATGGATCTCACTCACTTCCTGGCGAATCTCCTTCGTCTGCTTCTCCATATCTGACTTGCACTTTACTGGGCCACTCATTCACTGCACTCCTTTCTCAAAACATTTATCTCATCTAACACTGCATGTTGTTGCTTGTATCTGCCCACATACTTCTCTCACTGCTATATTTTCTACATTCTGGATAGCCGGCATGTGATAAAAAAAACTGCTCACCTGAGCCGTGTTGCGTCATTTCTCGTTACTTTCGCCAACAGGTGACACGCAAGTTCACTATTCTTCTTCTATAGTAAACGTGGATCCCACTCCTGATACCAATTATTGCGAATCCTCCCAACAACAGCATAGCATGGGTGAGTGAAAAGTCTTCATTTCAGTTGGTCGAAAGTTGTCTATGGACATGTAAAACCTGTTGCTTGGTTCTCTTTATGATACCTAATTTGATGCAGTGGTGCCAGACATTAGGCTTCAACTCCACCCAATTCCTGAGAATCTACATCAGTTTACAGTTAGATTTTTATTTTATTTTACTTCGGGTTGCTCGATGTTACAGTATCAAAGCTAATATGAAATAAAGCTTATATTATGTTTATATCACTGCTATAGCTATGACTTATGTGAAAAGGAGAAAAATATCCCTATTAGTAAGTAACCCCCAAAACAGGTGTTATCTCAGACGTTTAAAATCACGTTCAGTGTTCTATACGAATTATAAGTACATTATTCTATGAATTTACTGTGCTGTATTCAATTTTACGTGCTTATAGTTATTTTCATTTCTGTCCATTCATATTTGCCTCAGATCGGTTTGAATATGACTCCACACCCAAAGCTCCCTCGATTCCTCTTGTAAAAAGTGTCGTGATGGTGGATATGATGGCTAAAGGTGACACTTTACTATTTTTCCTTTATTTTACATTACGCAACATGAGAGTAGGTGCAGCGCTGGT
>NC_061859.1:20558839-20561339 GCF_019202785.1 Penaeus chinensis
ATCAAAATCTAAGTACTTTCTCTGTATTTTGTGGTGGTGTTGGCGCATGTACGAAAGAATAGCAAAAAACCATTTTCTTGTGGCGCAAGAGAAAAGTATATTTTTTTGTAACATGATTATTAAAAAAAAAAAAATGTTAACTAGTAATTATGTATGGAAATCCTATTCTGCAGTCCAGCCAGTCAGCTTTCTAAAATATAGCGATAATATCCAACAAAGCAAATATTCATATTTACAGTAAAATAATGGAATAACGGAAATTAAATTAAATTAATTAAAATGATAAATGAATGTATGATTCAATGTGAGAACATTATTAATAAATATATTTAATGATAATTAATTAAAAACAGAGTTGAAAAAGTGGCAGAACTACCTTCCAGATTTAACGTAGACTATTATGAATAGCGCGTCGGGCACACACGACCAGACGACTAAAAACAGCGTTGATGAACGTGAAGATCTCAGACTAACGGAATTCTCCTTTGTTCCTTGTATTACTTGCTATGTTCCATTTACATTTATTTTTTACATTTACATATCAGTAGTAGTATTATACCTATATTTGCCGCCAATGTGTCATTTTAACTAAGAACGGTGAACAAGACCCTGAGGCCCTAACTAATGTTCAGTGTATTGTCGTTTCCACAGAACACTGATTTGTGTTTTGCTGTATCGTTACATTAGAAATACAAGAGTTGTTAATGAAAGGGGAACAGTGGAAATAGAGATCGGGCTAATAATATTTAGAAGAAAATAAATTTCAAAGTAACATTATAGATATGAAATTACAAAACTGAGGACAGCACGGCAATCATCATCAACAAGATAATGAGTGAAAATGTCTGATGGAAGATGAAGCCGTATAAATGGCAAAAGAAAAAAGAATCGCCCTGGGAATCATCATAAATCAAGTGCTTTTTACCATTAAAGATGCGGTCGTGTGTCAGGGCAATTAATGCTTTTTCCTTATGATTTTTATTTACTTTAATCCAATATCATTGCGCGAAAACTGGCTCTGATTTTGCAGTTGAATTTCGCCGCTTTACGTAATAGATGCAGATGCAATTGATAGTCTATTTGTGAAGCAGTGATATATATAGTGTTATGTTTTACTGTGTATATGGAATGTAATCCATACGATTTCCTTATAAATTACGAACTATATTCCCCCTTTGTATATTCATCAGTATTAGTTCATGTTCACTGATATTTCGATGATGTTCATACTAAAAATAAATAAGCTCGTTTTCATTCTATGTTACTCCGGATTTCTCTTGGATGAATCGCATGCTTTTAAGCATTGCCATTAGCTATATGATATTTGCCTTCGGGTTCAGTTCTTGTTGACTATGAGAATCCATGAAATCTCGGATTATGACGCTATCAGTCGTCAAGATTTAACTGTATTCCATTTCAAAAGATTTGGCTCTTAACCTTATCGGCACGGGTGGCAAGAATACATGCCATACCCACTGTAATATAAGCTAATTTATTGTATTTACACATAGATGGCTCTGCAAGTGCTTAATCACCAAGGAGTCAGTTATTATCCTTACCTATCTCACCTGTTTACCCCTTTCTTGACTTTTGTATTATATCAGTGTCTTAAATGCTACCAAGATTATAAATAACAATTTAATAAGTACAGCATCAATAACAATAAAAACAGTATCGATATCAATAGTATTAATAAGAAAACCCCATTTCTCCGCCAATTCAAGGAATGGGGAAATTAGGATCGACTCTTTGCCGGCTGAGCACATGTGGAGCCATCTGTGGTAAGTTGCAACGTTAAAGTTTCGTAAAACATTTTGCCGAATACAGGCATCTGAGTGACGAGGAAGACTCTTTTCAGTTGTTGAATGACACCTTGAATAGGTAAACATATATCTTTCCTATGCTTTATCGTTTTATTTGTTAATGGATCATTTTCAGTTAATTCAGACGATATCTCCAGATTTATATTTTAATTACCAATATTAAGCTGTTTACTTGTATCTTTATTTTGCAAATTATTGTCCTTTTCTTTGGTTGGGCTGGACTCCACGGTCGGCAAAAATCGGTGCGTCATAAAATACCATAATAAGTTCTTAATGATGCAAGCTATTATATATGAGGCCACGGAGTTGCGCTGTCCTGGATAGCAGTGAAAAGTCGATGCGTCTGAAAGAGGGAAGAGAGCTTTGTGTATTTTCCATTCCGTGGAGCTGAATAGATCACAGTGGTTATATAGATAAATAAATAAATCAATGTGTGTGTGTGTGTATGTGTAGATAAATCTTATACTATATTTCTTCACGCATCTCTGCGGAGTCGCACATGTTCATGGTTGTAGGTAGTGTTTTTACAGCCGGATGCCCTTCTTACCGCCAACCCCTTTCATCCGGGTTTGGGACCGGCACGGGACATTCCACTGCACTCGCCTATATACACACACTTAAACACACACACACACACACACACATATTATTTGTGTGTGTGAATGGGAAAACACTCA
>NC_061859.1:20573839-20581339 GCF_019202785.1 Penaeus chinensis
AGGGAATCCTCAAAAGTGAGTTCTTTGTGGCTCTTGTTTTATTAGTATAAGAGAGCCAAAATTAGTAATGTCTATTACTGTCAATGTTTAGGTTCCTCTGACTTTAATGGGCTCTCTTGATCTGCTTTATACTTTTAAGAGCGTTGTGTGTATATTTGGTTTAGAATGTGAATGTGTTGGTTGTATTTGTGTGTCTGTATTAGTATATGTGTGGGGGCAATAGAAAAGAGAATATAGTAATGATAACTCATTACACCTCATTTCGAGGAAAGGAGCAGAAAACGCCAAAGTGCCTACACGGGAAATACATATACACATTTGTAGATTTTAAGAAGATAATTTTCTGTGTATAAGTACACACACTCACACACACACACACACACACACACACACACACACACACACACACACACACACACACACACACACACACACACACAAAATACATTCTGAAAAAAAAAAAACTATCGCGCCTTTTACTTGTGGTCAATAAGGAGCTGAGCGCTTCTTGTTGTGTTGGGCGGGGCATCTTGTTTAGCCCCTGACATGGCTAATGTTGCCATTCAAGCCACAGGATCCACCATGGAAAGACACTCCTCCTCTCTCTCTTTGTGGTGATTCAGCTTTTGGGCGGCTGATTCAGAGGAATTAGAGGAACGTACCGGAAAAGGTGTTCGACGGAGCGCAGCGGGTTGCACGAAGCCAGATACCGCCAAGGGCTCTAATGACCTCTCGGTCTCAAGGTTTTTGCTTGGGTGGTTTAAAGAGATGTACTGGACCCGCCCCACAGCAGATTCAGCCTTGGCCCTTGCGCCCTACCATGGCGTTTTCGCGTTCACCCTTCGTTGTTGCCGCGACTCTATTTGCTTGCAATTAGCTTCGTGCCCTCTTGCTAATTCTTTCCTCTACGGATTTTTCGGCATTAGGATAAGTCTCTGCGCACCTGGTGAACTGGACCCCATCTTCGGGCGCGGATAAGACGTGGGCAGACCTTTACCTCCAGCAGGGAAGGGTGTGTCTGGGGGGCTTTACTGTGCCTGCCCTACGGTATGCAGAGAGTTGCCATTCTAATTGCTAGGGACTGGTATGGCTGACCATCTGATGACTGCCACTCTAGTTTTTTCGCATAGGAATGAATAGGCAGGTAGGAGCCCCTCCCTTTCTGAGGTCCTCAGCCTGGTTCTGTCTAATTAGCTCCAGCTAGGAACCGCCTCGAAAGGTAGTTCCTCTCCTCCCTTTTTGTAGTGAATCAGCCATTGGGTGGCTGTTTCAGAGGGACAAAGGAACTTCCTTGACTAGGTGCAGGAACTCTCTTCCCTCACTGAGGTGAAACAGCCTTTGGGTGGCTGCTTGAGAGGGAAGAGGGAAAGTGGTACTTGGTTTCTCAGTCTCATATGATGTGGAACTGATCACATCACATCCACAGGTCGTGGTTTCCCGAATGTCGAAAGGAAAGACTCCAACCAGGCAAGTCCTGGTGACCATGAAAGGAACCCCAATCACTACGAGGTATGCCTTAAGACATACAAGGAAGAAAAGGACACAACAGCCAAATGCCCCAACTGTGCCAAGAGGCATCATGCCTGAAGCTTGGATTGCGACAAGAGGTTGCTTAAAAGCGCCTATGTCTGGGGAAAGAAGAAACGAGAAAAGGCCTCCCGACCTCCTAAGAGGAAGGAAGCCGCTCCCCAGCCGACACCGGATATCTCCAATATCAAGGAGTTTCTGGCCATGCAATAAGTGCAGAAAAAGAACCACAGGAATAAAGGTTCAAAGAGCACTAAAGGGTATCATGTCATGCTGCCACACACAGCTGGCAAGAGAGGCTTGATCGCCTTTGTCAGAGCAACGATCCCTTGTTTCGCAATAGTCGATGCACCGCACTGTGGAGATGATGTTGAATCTTGGGGGGCCCCTTAAACTGTACAGTGTGTGCAAGTGATCATATGGGGAGACTTCAATGCCCACCACCCCATAGCCAATGTGCTTGAGACATTCCCTGAGATCGCTCATCTCAATACCCAAGAGCCAATACATGTAAGAGGAGGGGTCCTAGACCTCACCTTGGCCACTGCGACTCTGGTGGAGAGTCGCAGTGTCAATGAGACTGTCACAAGTACCCATTACGGCACTATAACTACTCTCATGGATGCTGGCCCAGTCCAAATGCCACAACCATATCCAAGATGGAAAACAGAGAAGGCCAATTGGCAGGTGTTCCAGAATGCCTTGGCCCTCTGTCTGAGATGCAATGAACCCCTCACAAAGTGAAAATGTGGAAGTGTTTGAAGCCAGACTTATTAATGACATAAATCACTGACCATACCTAAAACTCGGCCTGGGACCAGGAGTCACAAAGATGCCTGGTACTTTAACGACGAGATTAAGGAGGTCAACCACAGAGTACCCCTGACAACCTAGTCCTCCTAAGGGAGACTGTCAGGGATGCCAAGGAATCTGCCAACAGAGTCAGGCAGGAAAAGGGGCTGGAATGGCGTGAGTCCTTCGACCCCCAAACCACCTTCTCAAAGCTATGGCAACGGGTCAGGCGAGCCGCTCAGCTCCGAGGTGCACACATCATCAATCAGAGGCAAACAGACTGGCGCATGAGTTCTCTGCGAGAACAAGCAGCATCAGTCTGCCAGCCGAATTGAGGAAAAGACAAGAACGCCTACAACCAGACAGATTAGCTCATATCAGAGAAAGGGCAGCCGAACCCGATAACTCAGATTTAATCTTTTCTCTGAGTGAACTAAGATAAGCCTACAAAACCAGTTCTAGCACAGCCCCTGGTTCTGATGGGATCTCGTACCCAATCATTTCCCACCTAGGACTAGCAGGTGAGCTTGCACTCTTGCAACTCATCAACAAGTCCTGGGAAATTTCCACTCTACCCCAGAGCTGGAAGAGGGCTACCATAGTTCCGTCCCAAAACCAAAGGAGCCAGGGTAGTACCGCCCCATCTCTCTGGCCAAGACGGCCGAGTGGATGGTACTAATCCGACTCCATGGGTTCACTAGGGGCATGGGCACAGCGCACAGCATAGCCACGCTCTTAAGTACAATCAGCATTGGCACATCTGTGGTAGTATTCCTAGAACTGGAGAAGGCTTCTGAATTAGCAAGTCCACTTGCCATTCAGGAGAGCCTGATCTAGAAGGGAACCAGAGGAAAGCTCTTGGCTTGGATAAATGATTACTTCAGGAACAGGACAGCCAGAGTCAGGTTCCAAGGTCACCTATCACAGCACATGCCACTAGAAAATGGAAAGCCACAGGGTAGGGTTCTCAGTCCAGCCCTATTTAACACCTTAATGTCCTGCATCCTCAACATAAACCTCTCAGTGGAGTGCAAGATCATCTCCTATGCAGACGAGCTTGCAATCACCTCCACTGGCCCATACTGCCTAAATAGAGCCCAGCATTGTCTGGACCTTGTATCTGAGAAGTGTTGTAGGACAGGACTAAAGATCTGAAAATCCAGGGAATGGACATGGAATAGGTCCAGGACTTCCAATACCTTGGGGTAAGGATAGACCGGACCCTCTCCTTCCAGGAGGAGGTCCAGTACTTGGTTGACTGAACCAAAGCAAGACTATCTGTTATGAGAATAATGACTGGGAGACACATAAGAGCTAGACATAAAGTACTAAGATAATTCTATGTACATGCCGTCCGGCCCATTGTGGACTATGCCTCTGTATTTTTTCTTTATGGCAATCAGAGCAACAAAGACATTGGAGACAGTCCAAACTGAAGCTGCCAGGATCATTCTGGATGCCCCAAGGTGGATGCAGGTCTTCAACCTTCTCATGGAAGCAAACCTCACCCTGGACTCACGAATCGATCTAATGGCAGCACAATTCCTGTCAAAGGTCATCCAGGCTCCCAGGAATACAAGCCTAAGACAAAAAAAAAAAAATAGTCAGATGCCAAGAACAAGACAACGAGCTCATTGCAAATCACTCCTGGCTGTCTCATACAGCCAGGGTGTTGAAACACTATCAGCTCAAAGAACAGCTTCTTGCTGAGGGTATGGAATCCTCCCGCCCCACTGTGAGCACAAACCTTGATAGAGTTCTCTATTAAGAGAACTCTATCAAGAGGATGTTACTAAACCTTTCAATGAGAAAGAATCAATACCCCACGCCTAGCTTAAAGGCAGAAACCGAGAGGGTCATTGCAGCCATCACTCCTCTGGGAAGTAGAACATACTTCACGGATGGATCAGTCGATCCCTTGAGCCACACTACAGGCGCCGGCTTTGTAACAAGGAATGCCACATAATCCATGAGGGTAACAGACAACGGCACCTCGCTACAGGCAGAGGCAGTAGCAATCCTGGGAGTCCTAGCCCACGCGTCCCTGAGAGAAGGACACAGTGGTCATACATAGAGACTCCAGAGCTGTCACTGACTGTCTTCATCACAGTTCACCCAAAGACAACATCTACCTCCTAACCCCTTTGCTTACCATAGCGCAGAGAACTCTTTCTCAGGGTAGAAGAATAGTCATTAACCGGGTCCCCAGCCACATTGGCATCAGAGGGAATGAGCTTGCTGACAGACTAGCCCATGATCATACAACCAAGCCGAAAAATCCTAAAGGAGAAGTGTACTGCGGCCACTCGTTCCTTCCTGCAGCTTCACAGAGAGGATACAAGATCCTCCCCCTTGGTCAGCTGGTACTCAGACGCCACAGGCTATGAACCACTGGCACTCTGAAGTAATCAAGAGTCATTCTTCATAGAAACAGACTAGGTTACCACTGTGCATGGCAGATTATAGATAATAGACCGTGAAGAGACGTGTTGCATGCATTGTGGCGAGCCGAACGCCACCCTGGTACATTACTTACAGAATTGTGAGCACACACAATTCCTCAGACAGGGCCCGCTCACAACAGCCACCATGTTGGATACCCCGCCGCCACGGTAAGCACCGAGTGTCAGAGAACAAAATGAGACAGCCATAAAAAGCAGACACAGGCCCGGGCGAATCTAGAACTTCGCAAATCTCAAAGTAAGTAACTAATGTTGCCCTATTAAATCTTATTAAAATAAGGTCGAGGACCGAGGCTAATAAACCAGATATTTGAAGCTTACGTTTCGATGACCCTGCGTTTTGTCTGTATTTGTATAATTTATATTCTAAATAATAAGATAAGTGCTAAGCATTACTTTCTTCTCATTATGACTTAGATGGCGTATAAACAACAAAACATAATAAGTATCATATCCAATACCGTTTAATAAATCAAATGATAAACTATTATCAGATTACATGGGTATAATGTAAATCGAAATACATACTGCATGACCTCTGGTGTCTGTGGCTTACATAAATCTGGGCGGGTTTGCAATGCTTCAAATGGGAATATAAATGCTTCAGATGGATTGGCAAATGCTTCACCCCGAGATTGTTGTGTTCGAACATCAGCCGAAATCACCAGATTTAAACCGCATAGAGCATGTTTGGGCAGCTATGGGCAGGCACATGGCCAGGGGAAGTCCCCGCAGTCTATTTGGTGTCAACCAAATAGACTGCATTGCGCAATGCGCAGCGATGAAGGGCAAAAGATGGCGACGCAACTTCGATGGCTTCGATGCCATTACTTTTGGAGGCTGTTTTAGCGGCAGGGAGTGGGAATACAAATTATCGAAATTATAAACCCGTATTTTTTTCCTTTTAATCAACACACTCTAATATTAAAGAAAAATATATATTATTATAAAGAAATTTATGCTAACAGTTGAATTTCATTATACGATAGGGTTGCACAGAAACATGGAAAATAACATTGGAAGACATGACTTCTCATTTATCATACAAAATCATATATAATCAGAAGACGAAATGGTGAATACCAGAGTTTTACTTTTCCATATATAAAACAACACAATTTTGAGATGGACAGAAACATGTTTCGAAAACTGAATTCGACTTCCCTCTCATCTCTCAGGAGGGACAACCATGAAATCATCGAAAATGGAGGCTAGGAAAAAATATTCTATTAGTTGATCTTTATAATCTTTATTGTTTTCTTGAACTTCAGTATATTTCCATCTCTTCCTTACCTGTAAACAGCTGCAGAAAATATAAACGTCAACGAAAATGTATTCTCTATCACCGCCATCTTTTGACGGCGCAGGTGTTACTACTTGATATTATTCTATTATTATTATTATTTTTTTTTTTCGCATACAGATAGTTTCAATGACTCTAATATATATGACCCAAACTGGGTAATATGCGGAGCGTGAGTTGCGTGCAGGGGGGGGGGGGGGGGTGGCCATGACAGTTATAGCGAGAGAGAAGGAGACACAAATTGTATACGGTTAAAATTAAAACATCTTACAAAGAACCAACAATTGCATGGTTATTATAATGATGATTGTGACCAGGATGAGGTTGATTTCGATGATGATAATACACTATAACACTACAATAATATTATAAAATAAAAACAAAACAGCGGCACAAACAACGCTAATAATGATAAAATTAATATTAATAATGATAATGATAATGATAATAATGATAATAATAATAATAATAATAATATTAATAACAATGATAACAATAATAGTAATAATAATAATAATAATAATAATAATAATAATAATAATAATAATAATAATAATTATTATTATTATTATTATTATTATTATTATTATAATAACAATAACAATAATCACGATAATGTTAATGATGATTATGATAAGGATAACAATACTACTACTACTACTACTAATAATAATAATAATAATACATAATAATAATACAAATAAATAATAATAAGTAGTAATAATTATTACAATAACAATAACTATAATTATAATAATTATAATTATAATAATAATCATGACAATAATTATGATAATAATAACATTAATAATAATAATAATAATAATAATAATAATAGTAGTAGTAACAGCATCAAAATATGAACAACAATAGTAACAACACTAACGATAATAATGATGATAAAAATGTTGATGATGGTGGTAATATTTGTTTTATGTGAAAAAAAGTGTTCCCAGAAAAAAACTGAACATTTGGGAATAGCGAATGAAATTCCCTAGAGAGATTACAGACATTTATTAAAATTTACTCAATGTTTGAAATAGTACCATTAAAAGGAAGAGTCCCGGCGGTTATGAAAAATGTATCAAACAAAAGAAATCTTGGTGCAGCTGCATTGCAGGGGTTCTCAACGTGTTGGTACTTCTCACTGAGTACATAGGGGTCTGAACAGTCTGCAGTGGACACAGTATAACGGTGTACTTCATAAATAGGACATAATATCAAACATCATTGATACAGGTTTGTTACTAAGATGTCAAAAATATACAAACGTAATTATACACCATAGGCTTATAGAAGACATAAATTCAGAATACGTGTGTGCATATATCTATCTATCTATCTATCTATCTATATATATATATATATGTATGTATGTATGTATGTATGTATATATATATATATATATATATATGT
>NC_061859.1:20586339-20588839 GCF_019202785.1 Penaeus chinensis
CCCAAGAAAAGCGCGGGATTAAGAGGGGAAATTGGAACGAAGGACAACGCTAATATAGATATCAATATTGAGAAATACGCCAAGCCAGAGGAAATAAAGCCATTTCCTGCTACGAGGCTTCAGTGCGTGTGCTTTCCGTAACCTTACATGCAAGAGACTGTATTCGCGAGGTCACTGGATATCGTAACGAGGTTCGTGTTAGATCAATTTCCTTGTGATAATTAAAGCGGAATTTCAGTTAGACATTATTTACATAGTCGTCGTTACCACTTTGTCCTTATGCTGTTTTGTGATTAGAGTTGGGATTATGATAATGGGAACAATAATACATTATGAGTGTTATTGGTAAGTGGTTTTTAAATCTGCAAGAAACAATGGGAGCAAAAGTGTGCAAATATCACTGGGAAATATCTAAATGACAAGAAAAATAAGTTCAGAAATGACAAACTACGCATGTTAATGCACGAAAATAAGAATTTCTTTTCCTGGTTAATATTTAAGTTTCCCCTTTTCTTTAAGCCATTTGCCTTGACAAAAATATACAATCCCTGTGTCTCTTGCAGTCTCCTGTATTTCATGAATAATTTTACATATTTCATGTCTATTCTGTCCAAGAATTTTATTCCCGAAGAGTTTCTTTCGTCATCGGTAGGGAAATCAGCAAGAGAACTTACAGGCCATTTTTCTATTCAGTAGTGTATTATAGTGGAATAACAGTTATGGGAACATTCAAAAACAAGGAGAGGGATTTTTCGAAAAAGAAAAAAAATTTTTTTTTTGTTGATGTGCGAGTCTGCAAGGTTACAAACAAAATAAACTCGTATCTTTAAGTATGCATGCTGGAAAGTGAGAGTGTGTGTATGCCTGGGGGAAGCGTCATTATAAAGTGAAAGGCAGAAAAAAGGTTATACTAAATATCTGGAATTTAAACTAAGTGGTATAGTTCTCTTAAGGATTACAATCTAAATGGCTTTGTTAATGAATGATTCAGTAGAGGATGTGAAGGGGTTGAATGAAGGGAATAGCGTTTATGAGTCTGTGGTTTTCAATTTCCTACTAACGCAGGATAGTAGAGAATATTTATTCACACTGCCGGGAGGCACAGGTAGATATGCAGCATCAAACTCTTTCTCTATCTCTATCTCTCTCTCTCTCTCTCTCTCTCTCTCTCTCTCTCTCTCTCTCTCTCTCTCTCTCTCTCTCTCTCTCTCTCTCTCTCTCTCTCTCTCTATCTATCTCTCTCTCATTCTCTCTCTCTCTCTCTCTCTCTCTCTCTCTCTCTCTCTCTCTCTCTCTCTCTCTCTCTCTCTCTCTGTCTGGAGTCCCCAGCAGTGAAGGACTTGCTACCCCAGGGAAAGGATATCATTTATGTAAATACTTACAGTAAGGTGATAACCATAGACACCATTCTTGTGAGTCATGCACATTTTAGTAGATATTTTAGCCATTTATTTGTGTTTCTCTGCGTGCACGCGCCCGTGTGTGTGTGTGTGTGTGTGTGTGTGTGTGTGTGTGTGTGTGTGTGTGTGTGTGTGTGTGTGTGTGTGTGTGTGTGTGTGTGTGCGAGTGAGAATATGAGTATGCATATTCATATAGATAAGTGTGTATACATATTTCACAACCTGCCCTGCGAGACACGGTGATGCACTTTTTGTACTTCTCTGTAAAACTGTTTATCGTCCACTGGACGTCCTAAGTTTATCAAATTAAAATCAAATCTCTCTCTCTCTCTCTCTCTCTCTCTCTCTCTCTCTCTCTCTCTCTCTCTCTCACTCTCTCTCTCTCTCTCTCTCTCTCTCTCTCTCTCTCTCTCTCACTCTCTCTCTCTCTCTCTCTCTCTCTCTCTCTCTCTCTCTCTCTCTCTCTCTCTCTCTCTCTCTCTCTCTCTCTCTCTCTCTCTCTCTCTCTCTCTCTCTCTCTCTCTCTCTCTCTCTCTCTCTCTCTCTCTCTCTCTCTCTCTCTCTCTCCTATTCCTCTCCTTGTCACTCTCACTTTTTTTTCTTATTTAAACAATTATATATAGGTTGGTTACATCTTTGCGAATGACGGAGAATATCCTATCAAAGCTTCCTTTGTGTCATTGGTGCAAAAACCTGTTCAACTTTAACAAATATTGGAAAATCCCGCTAATCGACTTTGGGCGAAAATGTTTGCATCAACTTGAAACTGTTGACATTTTTATAACCTTCTCCACTGCTTTCAGATAGATGATTATGGGACACGGCTGAAGTTAGCAAGAGTGCTAATTTTTACGCGGGGGGGGGGGGGGGGGTAAACTGTTTAAAGCTTACTGTTACATAGGTCATGAATCCCAACTTTGGTATTAAATGGCTGTGGAAAAGCGACCGTACTGGCAGGAAATCAGAAATGTCAGTATAAAGAAGATGATGATTTCTTCTGAATGACTTTGAGCCAAAGTCAAAGTGGATAAATAAAAAGGTTTTAATGTCTTTTAGAACATCCCAGACCAATTATAGATAACGTCATGCTAAATTTCTAT
>NC_061859.1:20658839-20663839 GCF_019202785.1 Penaeus chinensis
ATTCAGCCCCTAGATCACCTAGGCTCCGAATAACCATCCCACCGGTCCTGGAGCATCACTTCAAGGCACGGGTCTATGACTGGTATAACACCTATGAAGTAACAACTGTTGAGAAATTTTCTCAGGATCTAATCAAAGTTGTCACTGACTACTATGACATATGGGTCTGTTCACGAAAACTCTCAAAGAAAAAGAGGCTCCAGACGTATGCATCGAGGTGGATCAATGACCCAATTCTAGCCAAAGAACCTAAACGGGTTCAGGAACTTGCTAAATGTTATAAAGATAATAGGACGACAGATAATCTTCTGCAATTTCTGAAAGCCAAGAAGGAATTCAGAGAATTAAAAACTCAGATTCGTAGTAAACACTGGGAACAATTCCTGCAAAGTATCAATAGTCAAACTTCTGTAGCTGACGTATGGAGAAAAAATAATAGGCTGACAGGTAAAGCTTTCACAACACCGCAGTTCCACAGTCCACAGGAACAGGCTAATATGCTACTAGCAGTGGGCTGGAAATTCTCAGGTACACTCACTTCCACAAGTCGAAAATAAATAGAAATCTCAATATAGCAATAGCATGTGCTGCTATTGATCCCTCCAGGAACTGAGCAATGCCCTTCTGAAAGGTAAGGCAACCGCCACTGGCGAGGACGGCATTACTTACAGCATCCTTCGCCACATTGCTCAGGTACCAGGCAACCCGCTTTTACATCTGTATAGACCCAAGCTCCTGGACTAAAAGTTTAATCATTCCAATACCCAAACCAAATACTGATAAATACAGACCCATTTCCTTGACCTCCTGTCTGTGCAAAGTACTTGAGAAAACAATTCTAAACAGGCTCATGTATCGCATAAATGCTAAGTTATCCCCCAGACTATGGATTTATCCCAGGGTGTACCAGTCAGCACTGTTTTGCAGAGTACTTAACAACTCAAACCCAGGCATGCAAACCGTATTTCTTGATCTTAAATCTGCTTTTGATATTGCAAACAGGGAAATTATCCTTGAGCAACTAGCTAGCTTTGGTATTCAAGGAAAACTGTTAACATGGATTCAAATGTATCTATCGAATCGATCGGCTCAGGTTCTCTTCAGGGGCATTAAGAGTACTCATACAAAAGTATTTGAACTTGGCACACCTCAGGGAGGCGTACTTAGTCCCATGCTATTTAATATCCTAATGCATAGATTACTGGGCAATATACCACTTGCAGGCAATGACTCCATTATTTGATATGCCGATGACATATGTATTAAATCCTCATCCGAGGAGAGAATGCATGAGATTCTAGATATACTTACACTTAACCCAAAGACAATCCCTCTGCCAAGGTTCCATATAAATGACGTTGAGCTAGATCTCTGCCATCAATACAAATACCTTGGGGTGATTGTTAACGATTCAGAGTTCATTACAAACCTGAAGAAAAGGCTGTGGGAGCGGCTGAAGCGACTTAAGACACTTGTCGGCAAAGACCATGGTATTAATGCCAATATTGCGAGACTCTTTTACTTGTCATACATAAGGTCTGTCATAGATTACAATGCATTGTACCTAGTATTGGTCAAGGAATCAGAGTTGACTAGTCTAGAAAGTGTACAGAGTGAAGCCATGAGGATCATTCTTTGTGCCCCTAGAACAAGGATTGTGAATATGAGAACAGAACTAAATTTGCCTTCTGTTTATGAAAGAATATTATACATAAATACCACATTTAGTGTCAAATCAATCCATTGTACAGAGTTCCAAAGACAACTAAAACACAGAGTAGAAGAGCTAACTTTGAATAACAACACCGATTCATACTCAAATCCATGGTAACGTAAACACTTAGCTCAGCAGAACATACCCATAACTAAGACCCTACATGGACGTTCTGTACCACCGTGGAAAATGTCGGACCTAAGTGTATATTATACGACTGCCCCCCAAAAAGACAGTGTCCCCCCTGCTATACTTAAACAGTATGCACTTGCAAGTATAAATGATCCTTGCAGTCTGGGAGCAGAGCAGGATGCGCTTTTGTTGTATATAAAAACAATATTTTGCAGAACCAGGATTGTAGGAGGGTTCATGACTGGGCTTGCACTATGCAAACCGAGTTGGCAGGAATACTTATGGCCACCGAATTTCTATTGAATCAAGGCTCAGGGGTCATTTTCTGCGATTCACAGCGTGCTCTTCAGGCTCTGAACACTCTTGACAAAGGTGCGGGAAATATTGCAAATGACATCAGGATAAACGTGTATCTTGCAAAAGAACGAGGCCATCATATACGTTTTGTGTGGATTCCATCGCATGTTGGAATCCCTAGGCATGATCATGCTGATCGCCTAACAAAGTCAGCATGTAAAAAACAAAGTGTGGGCATAGATCTTGGGGTACCTCTTTCTAGGATTTTATACATCATTAAAGCTTCCTTCAGAGAGGACTTGACTGAGTTGATTAATTCTCAACGCCTTGAAAGCTGTAGCATAAAGCACTATGACCGGTTTAGGCAAGATTCATTCATCTATGGTTTATATAAAACAAGAACAAGACAGTGTGATGTTGTGACTGCAAGAATCAGGCTTGGATATAGATTGTACTGGCAGGTCAGTACAATTTGTAATGTCGAAGAAACTAAGTGTAAACTGTGTAATGAAGAATATAAGCGAACACTTGTACATTATATCTTAGAGTGCCATGTAATACAGCCTTCCAGGCCACCTAGCATGAGGTACGGAGAACTATGTAACTACTTCATATCATCTGATGCCCTAGAAGATATACTTATGTTGTATCCTAAATTTGGAATGTAGTATCACATAAGCGAATATAAAATGTATTAATGCTTTCCCACGCCCAAGCTATATGCCGGCGTGGCAGATGAGTGGATAAAGGACTGTGCAATTGTTCCTTTCCTTAAACTGATAAAGTACTCATAGCAATGTTATAGGCTAAGATTCAAATGTAATACCACTATGTAATGTTATGACCATGCATTAAATGGACCACAGCTTGCCCATGCCTGTGCAGTTAGCCAGGGTGGTTAATAGCTCTTTCATTTTTCCCTCTCCACTCATCCACCCTTCCCCATTTCATCTCGCTCTTCTCTCTCCTCACTCCTTCTTCCCACCTCTTAATAAAGGACTAAACTAATATACATTGTGAGTTTTTCTACCATAGTATCAGCACGGTAGAGTGTTTTACCATTCATATATATATATATATATATATATATATATATATATATATATATACATATATACCATGTATATATATATATATATATATATATATATATATATATATATATATATGTATATTATATATATATATATATATATATATATATATATATATATATATATATGTATATGTATAAATATATATATACACATATATTAGCATTACCATCATTTTTGTTATTATTTTTGTTATTATTCTATTATCACTACCATTAATATTAGTAGTAATAGTAGTAGTATCATTAGTATTAGTATTATTATTGTTACTAGCATTATCATTGTTTTTATAATTGTTGTTATCATCATTATTTTTATAATTGTTATTATCATTATTATTGATATCATCACATTTATTTTCATTATTATTGATATCATCACATTTATTTTCATTATTATTGATATCATCACATTTATTTTCATTATTATTATTACTATCATTATCAATATCGGCATCATGATCACGACAATTATCCTTATCGTTATATATATATATATATATATATATATATATACACATATATATTCATACACACACATACACAAGCACACACACACACACACTCACACTCACACTCACACTCACACTCACACTCACACTCACACTCACACTCACACTCACACTCACACACACACACATATATATATATATATATATATATATATATATATATATATATATATATATATATATATATATGCATATAAATACACATACACTCACACACACACACATACACACACACACACACATATATATGTATGTGTGTGTGTGTGTGTGTATAATTTCCAGAACAATAATTGGCAATTCAAAATCTTTTAGCTATAAAATTCTTAGTATGGAATTTCGTGGCCACCCAATACTATGCAAATTTCTCTCATATTTTAAAGCTTTTCCTGGCAAGGGTGCTAATTATTGCAGGTAAAAGGAGAGTTTCCATTGAATGGACTTTCTGGAAGAATCCCAAGGTGAAAATTCTGTACAGGAAAATAGGCTTATTTTCTTTTTTTTCACATTTTGGATAGTTCAGTTGCTTTCTTTTTCCCCCTTGCATCTTATCTCTCTCTCGTAAATTCTTCATGTCTTCTATATATGCTTTGTATTTTTTTGTTTAAAAATTCCTTGCCTGTTTATGAGCAAAGCGCATGTAATATTATTGATATTTAGTTCACTTGTATATCATTCTAAATATTATCAACTGGTTTCATCGCGAATGAAGTCTGAATTTTTATTTTTGTAGCATAAGCATTAATCTGAGAACTGTAAGATTCATTATCTAATGTAAGTCCACACGGAAGCGCTAATGTTTTACTATGATGTAATTACTTCAGCTAAGGTAATGTAAATGATGTTTAAAATCAGGATCGACGCCCCCTGTATTCACCAGTAACTAGGGGACATCGAACACCCTTTGGGAATTTCTGATAGCAATATCTTGCACGTCAATATTCCTGGCATTTAGTTATTTTATTTGACGGTCTCTTCTTCCCTCCAAACCCCAGGGTTTTCACTTATATCAAGATTCTTAACTTCCTTAAGAACAGAACTAAAATCTGATTTCTTCCAGCGTTACTGGAAGCAAAATCGAAATTCATTATGCAATATTGTATGGTAGAAAAACCCACAATGCAAAAACTAAATCTATTGGAAGTAAGATTACAGTTTCGAAATCCACCTGGATTCCATCCCCAGGTCTGAAGAGGAAAGGGAGAGGAGCAGGTAAAAGAGAGAGAGAGACGCCTGATCCTCCCACCTGATCTGA
>NC_061859.1:20688839-20691339 GCF_019202785.1 Penaeus chinensis
CCACGTTGTCATAGGTGTGGCCCTTGGCCTCTTTATGTTATCTATAACCCAGTCTGTTTTCTTTGTCCATCTGTAGTCCTGTCTCCGACAAATATGATCTGCTCATTGTCATTTTTTCTTTTTGATGCTCCCGAGTATATCTTCTACTTTTGTCTGTTCCCTGATCCACGTCGCCCTCATCCGATCTCTGAGGCTAATTCCTAACATCAACCTCTCCATCCCTCTATGGGCACTTATTAGTTTCCTCTCCAGTAATTTGGTTGTAGGGCATGTTTTTGATCCATAGGTCATAGCTGGGTGGATGTATTTGTTAATGACCTTTCTTTTTAAACGTAATGACAAGGAGCCTCTTAGTATGCTACTGTGTCGGCCGAAGGCACTCAATCCTAGACTGATGCAACGCTAGGTATATATACTTGTCTACCACCTCTAGTACTTTGCCTTGAACATGTATCTGTTCGAATTGAGCTCTATTGTTGAACATGATCTTAGTTTTTTTCTTGATCATCATAATTCCGACTTTCAGGCTTTTTCTATTCAGATCATTTATTAGTTGCATTTCATTTGCAGATTCACTGAAGAGAACAATATCATCTGCAAATCTTAGATTGTTCAGGTATTCGTCCCCTATTTTAATACCCTTTCCGTTCCATTGTAGCTTCTTGAATATTTCCTCAAGGCAAGCTGTAAACAGTTTTGGTGAGATGGTATCGCCCTATCTAACACCTTTTTAATTGGTAATTTATCTGTTTGCAGCTTGATGGTTACGGTCCCATCTTCGTATATATCTTCCAATATACCTCCTCCACACCGTCTTCGAATAGCTTCTAGTAATGCTGGTATGCAGTCAAATGCCTTTTCGTAATCGATAAATAACATACAAAGGTGTTTCATTTTTCCTGTATCTTTTATAAGCTCTATATTAATACTTTCTTCACCTGGTGTTTTCCCTCTGTTCATGCCTTTAAGCACTCTCTTTATTGCTTCTTTTCTGATGTTAGGTACTTCTCTAGTTACCGCGTTCGCTTCTATCCGTGGTTGTTAATTTGCTTTATTTAGATCCCTGTAAAAGTTTTCCACTACCCTTATTATTTCATTCTTATTATGTGTCACTTTTCCGTCTAGTTTCTTTATTGCATACATTTTATTTCTCCATATTTCAAATATTTTTAGCTGTTTTCATGCAGGTACCTGAGATCGCTGTTTCATTTATCATTTGCGTATTTAATTTCCGTACATCTTCTCTCTTCTTTTTATTTATAGTATTTGTTAGTTCAGCTAATTCTATTTTGTCCCTGCTTGACGATACTTTCATGACCCTAAGTTTTTGCATGAGTTCTTTAGTTTCTATCAAGCGCTTACTGAAGCTTTGTTTGACGTTCTTACCGCCTACTTCATGTGCAGCTTCTTTTATGTCATTGAACTGTTTGTTGATTTGGTCAGTGCTGACATCGTCGCTGAGGAGTGAATGTCTGTTTTGGCTGTTAAGGCTAATTTCTATCACCCTGGTCTTCAATATTAGCTAAATTTGGCTGCGGTTTTCGTATGAGTTTATCCCTTACCCTGCTGAGGTGTAATTTAATATGGCCTCACCAACCTATGGTCACTGCCAACGTTTACTTTATCAACAACTTCCATTTTTTTTACTGCATCGTGCCTATTTGAAATTATGCAGTCTATCTTGTTTTTCTTATGTCAGATGGCAACTTCCGCTCCAGTCTCTTTTCGAAGAATGTATGCATGTTATTGAGTGATCGAGCCTCCGCAAAATAGTTTAGCATTTGCCCCTCTCATTCCTAGTGCCTATTCCTTGATTCCCCACTATGGTTTCTCCTTCTGTCGTTTTACCTATTTTAGCATTAAAATATCCCATTATTGTTGTGAAATGGGGTTTTACTCTCTCGCTGGCTAAATGAACATCTTCATAGAAGCTTTCTATTTCTTCATCACTGTGGCTGCAGGTTGGGCTTGAACAATCTTTAAGTTGTACCTATTGATTAGTTTTATTGTTACTGAAACCACCTTTTCGCTTATACTCTAGAATTTAACGATATTCGTTTCTAAACATTTGTGAACTAAGAAACCCTTAATTCTTGCTTGCTACCCTGGGGTTTACCTCTCCAATAGTGCACGTATCTATCATTTATTATCTTCTGTTCTTCGCCTAGTCTTCTAACCTCACAGAGTCCTACAACATCTCATTTAATGAAAGAGAGTTTTTTAAGTAATGCTAGTGAGTCGGATTCCGTTCTCATTGTCCTTATATTATATGCGCAAAGGTTCATCAACGTGGGTCAGCCTGTTCTTAGCCGGGGATTCTTAGCACCGTCTGCACCTGATCGCCGCCGTAACCAGGGGCTCCTTCGTTCCGGCAGATGAGGACCGTTGCTCTGTTTGTGCAGTCATGGATTTTGATTGAGAGGGAGACAGCCGAGTTACCTCCCACCTACTGGCTTAGGTGTATTTTGGTGGGAGGAGGAGTAGTTTAGCCGGAATGCCA
>NC_061859.1:20696339-20701339 GCF_019202785.1 Penaeus chinensis
TAGAAACACAAGTATAAAAGGAAAGGGATAATAAACATAATATGACTAAGAAGTAAAGTGATTATGATACTATAATTTTCAACTAGAGAATAAGAATAAAGGGAAAGAAGTTATAAATAATAAGATGAAATTTACATACGTATGAAAGGGCTTCAGCGTCGTGACGAGTGGGCTGCTCAGTAATAATACGCCTTGCTACTAGATCTCTTAAAACGGCCACCCTGTTCGAAGGTTCTACGCTGCAAGACCCGTGTTGTAGTCTTGTTGGAAAGTAGAGGTATACTACAATACAAAAGAAGACGCCACCTGTCTATAGATCAAGCGAAAAAAAGCAGTGTAGTACCAATTGCCCCATGATGCTGTGAAAAGGCACCACTTGCCCGGACGCCCACAGATCCAGACGAATGCTACGAGAACGCAACCGAAATGGACATGGACGTGAACTGCGAGGACGTGTGGACGAATACACCGCTGAGTTAGACCTGGATAAGAACTACATGAAATCTGGAGGACCTTCGAGGACGGAAGAATGTCATCAAGGACTAGGAAGAAGACGACAAGAAGAAGCAACCACGAGGATAATTCAAGGCCAGTTCACACGAGACGACGAGATGACACCCAAGAGCGAGGTGGCCAGCCAATCAGGTCCAGACAAAGATGGGTCACCCCTTGAGGCAAATCCAATGGTGCTCGAGGGCGAGACCCGAGTAGGTGGCTGAGCGATATGGTAGGCATGTAAGCATAATTGCAAGTCATTAGCTCAAGATAGCGCCTGCTAATCCAAGCCATGTTGGTTCCAAAACCAGCGTCCCGGCGGGAATCAAGATGACAATTATGTCTAACCAAGAATGACCATTAGAATGCCTGTCACAGTCACATCGTGGCTGTCTAGGGACCCCCAGACAGAGAAGCCGAACGTGACCGTTGCTTTCATAACTATCATTACAATAATAACAATAATTGGGAAATAATAAGTTAAAATAATGCGGATAATGATGGTACCAATGCCGATATTGATATAATGCGTTATTTTTCTTCCAAAATAAACATTGCGTATCTAGCTCATTTAAATATAGGTTAGATCAAATTTCGCTTGATAATGTGAGCTGAAATAGGGTCGACTCCGTTTTTCTTATTGAATTAATGATTATCAAACTCCTGTAATCAACTAACATGAAATTTAGGTGTCTGTAATGACTGGTATAGTTTATATTCATCCTTCATAACCCGTATTTAGACATTTGTTAATGCAAAAAAAAAAAAAAAAAAAATCGATATTTTGCGTGTATAGCCTGGATGGGAGGAGGGCTTGTGTCAACAATGCATAGCAAGACCGGATGGTACACTTCACATCTCCATCCAAGCAGCTGCCCTTCTCCTTGGACAGGACGCAGATGTCGACCGACTTTCTTTTTTCGCACAGGAATAAACATCCGCCCTCGAAGGGAACCGCCGCATAAAAGGGCACGTGCGCAAGACGAAGGGAGAGACACGGCAGACAGGCCAAGACACAAAGTGTCCAGCTCCAGCACCTCCTCCTCCTCCCAGGGACACGGGGGTCTCTTGTAGGTCTCATATCTATCTTCAACAATAAACCATCAATCTAAGACCCCTGCCATTGACTGTCCAAGGCCATCTCTCTTACGCTCACAGCTTGAAATAAACTTTGCAAAGTAATTTGCGATTTTTTTTGTCGCCTAATACCAATATTTCCGCCATTACTGAAAATGTTGCAATTATAGACCAATACTACCACTATTATTTACGTATTCCCTAATAACTATTTTAGTATTTTATTCTTGCTTCTTCTAATACTGCATCTATTGCCAGTGTTGTAAAATTCTTAACCACGACATCTGTAACTGATAATGACACTGACATTGATGCAATCCAAAAATGTCTTGATATTAAAGGAGCTATTAAAAGGAACAATGAAGATTCTATTTCCATAATCAAATTACCTGTGAGCAAAAATGCTGGCAGGAAATCCCGTGAGGTGAGGGAAATGTCCAGGATTGAAACTGAGTTTGTAATCAACGATTTGACCGATCACGCAACTGCGTCTGGGATAAGCTCATAAAGAGTGGACTGGAAAATGATACACCTTTAGAAGTAAATATATCAACAGAAGATACTTTCATATTGAACATATGTATAGTTATATCGAAATGAAAGAATTCAAAGTATACTGTATCCATTTCCGCTGTGTATGGTATTGAACTGTAGCTTTTATATATCTATATATCCATATCTATATCTTTGCGAGAGAGAGAGTGAGTGAGTGTGTGTGTGTGTGTGTGTGTGTGTGTGTGTGTGTGTGTGTGTGTGTGTGTGTGTGTGAGTGAGTGAGTGTGTGTGTGTGTATGTGTGTGTGTATATGTTTGTGTGTGTGTGTGTGTGTGTGTCTATATGTAAGTATATACATCTTTGCAATGACGAAAAAGAAAAAGAAATTAGGGAGAATTCTAAGGGTAATGAACATGAACAACAAATGAAGCAAGTCTATAGAAAAATACTCTATGAAAAAAAGTAATGGAGCTCGGTGAATCCGTTGAGAATGAAAAAAAACAGTGAGTGCAGAGAAGCCGTAGACGAATTAACATTGTGAACAAATTACGAAACCCCTGTGGAATCTCATGGATCCCTGGTCGTACAAAAGGAGTAAGAGCAAGAGAGAAAACTAAAAAGAGAGAACGAAAGAGAGAGAGACAGAGAGAGGGGAGGGGGGAGACAGAGAGACAGAAGAATAAACAGGTAACAGACAGAAGAATAAACAGGTAAATGGATAGATAGATAATTAGAGGTTGAGGGTGAGAATAACGATCAGACAGTTATATAGAGATAAATAGACTGCTAGAAATATAGATAGATAGATAGATAATCAGAGGTAGATAGATAGCGAGAGAGTATTCATTTCCACGTTATATAAAATACAGATAACAATATCACTGTTGATCATTAGTTCTAATGAAAAAGGCGAACGGGCATTTCGACTTTGGTGTTGGGGGAGAAAAGAGATTATCCGTTTTGAGCTGATTATTCAAGTTGATTTACATTCTTGACAAGGTTTATTGAATGAAGTCAAGTCAACACGCACTTGGCTGAAATGAAAATTATAATTATAAAGAAAAATAATAACTTTTATTATTATTGCTGTCATTATTATTATCATTATTATTCTATTACGCTGCATGAAGTGTCTGTTTACATCCATGCACTGTTTACTTTACTCAGATCAGTGAAGAACATTACAAGAAGCGTACGGTTGGTGAAATTCAGTTCTCAGACATTTATATCTTTACCCAAAATATCGAATTAAAATAACTGTCTTGCATGTATGTGTGCAAGTGTGCAAGTACATGTGTGTGTAGTGGGAGGGGATGGGCTTGTAGGCAGGTGGTTGGATAGGATGTTCCTCCTCCTTTGCTTAATGGTACAGATGAACATCTATTTACATAGTGTTTATCTCTTGCTTCCGAGAGACCATGATGTGTTGCACGAAGCTACTCACTATGCTACCGCTTCTAAATCCCATGGATCTGCATGTAAATGAAGAGTAAGTAACACACCTCTTACTCACGTACCAAGTTTATTTAAAAATCTCACAGACTGCTGATAGTAATATCCTTTTTAAAGTTTAAAACAATCATCTTTGTATTGTCAAAACTCATTCCAGACTGCCTCGTTGCAAAATAAAAATATCTGTTGGATCTCAATTGGTCTGAACGAAATCGGAAATTGTGAGGGAGATTCACTAAAATAAAGTACTTGTTTAATTGCAGAACATGTTGTTTCTCTGGTGGTGTGGGAGAAAAGATATGATTCTTTTTGAACGGATTATTCAAGTTGATTTGCATTCTTGACAAATACTTTCTGTCTCTCTCTCTCTCTCTCTCTCTCTCTCTCTCTCTCTCTCTCTCTCTCTCTCTCTCTCTCTCTCTCTCTCTCTCTCTCTCTCTCTCTCTCTCTCTCTCTCTCTCTCTCTCTCTCTCTCTCTCTCTCTATCTCTCTATCTCTCTATCTCTCTATCTCTCTATCTCTCTTTCTATCTCTCTATCTCTCTATCTCTCTATCTCTCTCTCTCTCTCTCTTTCTCTCTCTCTCTCTCTTTCTCTCTCTCTCCCCCTTCATCCCCCCTCTGTAAGAGGTTGAGTGTTCCTCGATATATGGACTCGTTATTGTTGAAAGAGTACAACGCAAGTAATGGGAAATATATCACAGAAGACACCACAAGCAATTCGTGGTAGACAACCATGGATGGGTTGTAGACGGTGTGCAGTCACGGTGCGGACTGCTGAATCCTTGATGATGCGTCGTAGAGATCAGTCGCCCTTCAGCTCATAGCCTCTCCATCATCAAGACTTCTACAGTGCCTCCTCGTGGCCACCCATGGAAACTAGGTACCTTGCGGTCCTAGGCTGAACTGTGGAGGCTCTTGGAGCAGCAGGAGGCCCTAAAGGTACGGAGCTATGGCCCACCGGCGTGTGGATACGCCCTGGCTTCGTACTAACTCCTGTCCCCCGCGCCCCCTGGGGTTAATGGGCGGCTGTGGGGAGGAAGGCCTTGCAAGTCGGCCCCCCCGAGATAACCACTGGCAACGTCTAATGTAGAAGTTGACGCTGGGGGGAGGGCTAAAGTCCCTCCTACCCAGCAAGTACGGCGGGCTGTGGGTCCCTCTGGGTTGGCAACCGCTGGGACTCGGGTGGGGAGGGGGGTTACCCCCAATCCCAGCTGGGTCCCAGCAGCCGCCAGCCTGGCGTGATGCTTGTGGGGGAAAGCCCTAGGGAGCCCTGCAGGTGGATTATGGGGCCTGCAGCCAGCCAACCTCCTCTATATGGGGAGGCGTCGGTAGGGGTGGCAGAGGTGGCGCCCACCCGGAGTGACTGCCCGAGGTTAGACCTGAGGCGGACTGTCAGGGTGGGGGCTTGGAACATCCGTTCCCTGCGACAGGACGATCGGTTACCACTACTATCGAGGAAATTGAAACAGCTGAGAGTTGA
>NC_061859.1:20738839-20741339 GCF_019202785.1 Penaeus chinensis
TTGTAACATCAAAAGCTAACGTAAGGTCAAGAAATAAAAAGAGTGTGTTTCTGTGGGTTATAGCTTGAAAAGTATTCTACAAAGCAATGTTGTGTGCAACGTACTGATGGAAATCCGTACAGTTTGTGAGATACTTTATCTTGTAACATGTACCTGAGTCTGTTCAAAATTATCCTTTCTAGATCTTTGCATACACATAATGTTAGTGAAATTGGGCGGTATTTATGAGTGTTTCGTTTCGGTATATGGATGATTAGACTGCGTGCCCATGGGCCAGGCAAAATAGCTTGTGCCAAACTTAATCTGTACAGGGGCAAAAGGGGATTACCAGGTACCTGAGCTGCAAGGTGGAGGACACTATAGGTAATTCCATCTTCACCTGGGGCGGCCGTTTTTCCTTTGATCAGTGCATTGTTCAGTTCCCACTCAGTAATCTCAGCAAGGGTCGTTATCAGAATATCCAATTTACATCTCAACGGTAAATTTACTGACTAAGGTGATTCTGAATATTTGTGGCAAGTGCGCTCAATTTGGACTAAAGAGCATATCTGCATGTGCAAGAGGGCTTTGGAGCTGCGGGGTGTTAGTTGGTTTGCCTGAGGATCGATTATTGTTTTTCCAGACCTCATGCATGTAGGAACTGTTCAAAGTGTTCTTTTCTGAAATGAGTTTTTAATTCCCGTAGATTTGTGTTAGCCTTAAGAATCAGAATAAGGTTGTCACGGGTATTGGCCTGCTTCTAGATATCAAAAATCACCTGAACTCGCTTTTGTTACCTTAACCGACCCACTGAGGTTGTTTAGAGAATTGTGAGTTGTTGCTCTTTAAGGTTTTCTTTGGACAGACCCAGGTGTTGTAGTAATCAGTGACCACGTTCGTCATATATATTTGTAATCGTTATACCAGTTACAAATACGTGATTAAAAGTGGTGCTCAAGGTAAGAAGGAATATAAATTTTAATCCTATTTATTTTTGGAGGTTGACTATTATCAACAATGTATCTTGTTACTATTGCAAAGTAGTCACTGATTAGCTCTGTTGCAAACATGCTTCTGACGTTTCCATCCACAAGATCCCTTCCTATTACGTATTACGTCTGTATCATATACGGTCGTAGATATATTGTTCACAAAATGTCGGAACTCTTCGCCATTTTCATTACAATGACTAGCTCCAAATGTATAATGTCTAGCATTAAAATCTCCCATGCATATTGTGCCGTGATTCTGAAAGTTTGGCAGTGAATCAGTTTGAAACTCTCTACACCTTGTGTATATATTGTACAGAGAGAAAACCCAGAGATATTCGAATATGTAAATGTTGATATTGCAAATTATTGTCATCAGATTTCTGCACCAGCTTATGCGGTATGGTGTCACTGACATAAGTCAATAGGCGTGTCATTCCTGTGTTCGTATAGGAGTAGTATCCTCTAATTCTAGGGGCGGTTTTACTTTTGTGACTGATGTGAAGGGATCTTGTAAACAGATAATGTCAACGTTATTGTTATGAATATAGTAAAGCAAGTCACTAATTCTACTGTTGACACCACGTATATTCCATGAAAGAAAAGCAATAGTTTTCTTGTCTCCCATCACATCCTGTGTTTAGCTGATTGGTCAGATCTATGTTTGATGGAGCCCTAAAACATGCATATGTCTTGTATAGCATTACATATCTGTGTTGCATCTTGTTAATTTTCACAGATTCTGTACATTTTCCTCATATTTATATTATGCATATAATCCATACCTGACATCATTTTCTGAGTGTTTTCCTACAGTTCTTTAGTTTCCTGCACATCTTCGGCGTTATTTTCACTGTCGACACCGCTTTCAGATTATTCGTCGATGGTATCGTGCATATTATCAGAGCATTTTCAACATCATGAACATCAATAGAAGCATATTTTCCCTGTCTAAACTATCAATATTTTTTTTTTTTTTTTTTTTTTTTTTTCCAACAAGGTCTTGCTTGAGGCTTCTTATTTCCTTGGCCATTTTTTTCATTTTTTTTCACCTATGGGTTACTTCTGTGGCACTGCTTCCTGGGATGGGGATTCCCCTTGGCAGTTGCGGGAATTCCTGTGAGTTGGTGACGTAACGTGGCACTGGGTGAGGTGTAGCGGGGCTAGGCATTGCCACTCCGCGGTCGATGGATACGGTCGGGGCAGAAGGGCGTTTTTTTGTTTGCTGAGCTTCTGCACAGACAGCATAAGCTGTTTCATTCCTGCAATATCTAGCTACGTATCGTAACTCTGGTACTTGTAGTAGCCCACAGCCTCTGAGCTCCACAATCGAATGGAGCTCGGCTCTATGTATCTTCCAAAGAATTGGTACTCTGTAGGTGGCGGATATTATCCGCTCCATACAATGATGATCCTATTTAAGGGCTGGCCGTCGAAGATGCTGTACATCCTCTGCGGCGACCTAGTTCAGAAACCTGGTCACCAGGTATCCCCCGTATCTTTTGCTTTTGGGCTGATAGTCGTCTTTGCTC
>NC_061859.1:20751339-20753839 GCF_019202785.1 Penaeus chinensis
GAACTGCACTACCGGGGTATATAAAACTCTCTGTGACTTCGATGTTTTCACGGCAAGCACGTACCGACTGCACATGATCTCCTAGTAGGCTCCCAAAATCCTGGATCTTGGTCTTGATCCAGGAGACCAGGGGCTTCGCTTCATTGCTAAATGCATCAAAATCCGCCACTAAGGTTTCCAGAGATTCAGATAGAATGGCAACATCATCAGCAAAGTCAAGGTCTGTAACCTTGATATTGCCCAGAGTTGCTCCACAGTGACTTTGGACAGTAGCTCTACCCAGTATCCAATCCATGCAAGTGTTGAAAAGTGTTGGTGCAAGAACACAGCCTTGTCTCACGCCTGAACTAATAGGGAAGAAGCTCGACAGGCCCCAACCACACTTTACAGCACTTTCAGTGCCTGTATACAGGTTTGCTATTAATCCAACAATACTTGTTGGAATTTCTCTTAGCCTCAGGATCTCCCAAAGTGATTCACAATGCACCATATCAAACGCCTTCTTGAGGTTGATGTAGGCTGTGAGCAGCCCACGTCCGAACTCACGATGGCGCTCTACAATGATTCGAAGCGCCAGGATGCGGTCTATTGTGGACTTACCAGGAGTGAATCCAGATTGTTCCGGCCTTTGGTGCCTCAGCAGGTGGTCTCTGATATGTCTCAGTAAAATGTGTGCGAGTACCTTGCCTGGAACACTGAGTAGTGTCTTGCCTCGGTGATTGCTGCAGTCCCACCGATCCCCTTTCCCCTTCTAGAGAGGTATGACCACACCCCTCAGCAGGTCAAGGGAAATGGTACGCGATGAATAAATATATATATATAGATATATAGATGAGTAATTATATATATATATATATATATATATATATAAATTTATATATATATATGTGTGTGTGTGTGTGTCTGTGTGTCAGTGTCAGTGTGTATATGTATATATGCATATAAGTATATAAATATATAAGTACATATATGTGTGTGTCTATGTCTGTGTGTGTTTGTATAAGTATATATGTTTATATATATGTATAAATGTGTGTGTGTGTATGCACACACACACACACATAAGTGCATATATGTATGTTTATGTTTATATGTGTACGTATTTACACTCAGATTGATGGAGTTACTATGTTTTTTGTTTTTTTTTTATTGGAAACTAGCTACAAAACTGCCCATTGGAATTTTAACACTTGTCTTACCTAAGATACATAGACTATACATTTCTTTAGTTCAAGCACCCATCATATGTACATCCATCCATCACATCTATCCTATCTTAACCCATTAACGCCGGAGAAAAGGCATAAAAACTGGGGAAATGCTGTGCTCATTTTTTTTTTTTTTTTTTTTTTTTTTTTTTTTTTTTTTTTGTGTGAAATGTCTCTACACACACACCTACTTCACCTTTCCTTGAATTGGTGGGAAAATTTATTTTTTACTAGTGCTATGAATATAGATGGTTATTATAAACACTATAATTACTATACTGTTATAAACATTAGCAATAGCAAAATAAGATAACGTAATATATTTTCGTAAGTTAAAGAAAAGAGTAAACGGGCGAGACAGGCAGTACTCGTTATTGGCTCATTGGTGATTCAGTACAAGTGAAGCCATCTATTTGTTAAAACAATTAAACAAGTAAACTCACGTACATGCCATGCCCGTCGGGAGTGGGTTAATGACCAACATCAAACCAACATTCCTCTCTAGATATGTTGATCACAAAAAAAAAAAAAAAAAACGGTCGCCTGTACACTACTGTTTACTTTTCTTGGTTTGGGAATGCATTATTTGAAATACACAGAAATAGACTGATAGCATATCCATCTTAATCAACAGAGCTTATAACATTTCCTCCACTTGGTGTATTTGTAATGTAGAAAGTGTTTTATTAAATTACTTTGAAACAAAGAGATACCCAGGCAGTATGTTTCAGCAAACCCTGATATTATTCTTTGATATAACAAAAGAATTGCCAGTATTTTCTAAAGAAGAGAGAGTCGTTTGCTTCAGACTTATGTTCACACTTTTTATAAATGCTTATTTGCCCTAGTTGTAATACTAGGCATATTGGAATCCACAGAACCGGCGTTCTCTGATATTCGCCAAAATTCACATATGGAAAATCACTTCTAAACTCACAACGATTTCAAAATTTTGTCTTTCTCTTCCAACAAACTCGACTTCCTAATCTCTGAAATTTTTATTCATAAAATGAAACCAGAGATTAACAGCCACAGCACAGCCAACAGCTATTTACGGTGTATTCTTGTAACCACGTGTTTCACTCTTTCAGGAATGTTTTGCTTGTCTTTCCTGTTGTACACGCTTCCCTTGTTTTGTTTTGTTTTGTTTGTCAATTTATTTTTCTTTGTTTCGCATACTTTGTTATGTTTATTATAATTTTGATTTGTTTTCCCTGCCTTGTCTTGCTCTAATGTAATTATTTTGTTCGTTCTTTGTAAAAGTGAAGATGCAGACGGTCGCCTTTGAAGAT
>NC_061859.1:20768839-20773839 GCF_019202785.1 Penaeus chinensis
GATGGTGATGTCAATGATGATGATGGCGATTATGATAATACGTTAATGATGTTGATGATGATGATGATGATGTTAATGATGATGGTGATGTTAATGATGATGATGGCGATTATAATAATGCTATTGATGATGATGAGCATGAGGATGATAATGATGATGATGAGGATGTGGATGCTAATGATGATGAAAATGATGATGATGATGATAATGATGAGGATGAGGATGATAATGATGATGATGATGATAACAATGATGATGATAATAATGATGATAAAGATGATGATGATAATGATGATAATAATGATGATGATAAAGATGATGATGATAATGATGATGATGATGATAATGATAATGATGATAATGATGATGATAATGATGATGATAATAATAATGATTGTGATGATGGTAATGATGATAATGATGATGATGATAATGCTGATGATGATAATTGTGATGACGGTGATGATAATGATAATGACGATGATGATGATGATAATGATAATGATAATGATAATGGTAATGATAATGATGAAGATAATGATGATGATGATAATGATGATGATAATGATGATGATGATGATGATGATAATAATGATGATAATAATGATAATGATTAATAAAGATGATGATAATGATGATAATGGTGATGATGGTAATGATGATAATGATGATGAGGATGAGGATGATAATGATGATGATGATAATGGTGATGGCGATGAGGATAAAGATAATGATGATAATGAGGATGATGATGACAATGATGATGATGATGATGTTGATGATGATGATGATGATGATGATGATAATGATAATGATGATGATGATGATGATGATGATGATGATAATGATAATGATGATGATGATGATGATGATGATGATAATGATGAGGATAAGGATGAGGATGATAATAATGATGATGATGATAATGGTGATGATAATATTAAAAAGATGTTGATGAGAATGATGATGATGATAATAATGATTATGGTGATGATGATAATGAGGATAATGATGACAAAGATGATGATGGTGATGATGATGATGATGATGATGATGATGATGATGATGATAATGATAATGATAATGATAATGATAATGATGATGATGATAATGAGGATGATGAGGATGAGGATGATGATAATGATGATGATGATAATGGTGATGATGATGGATATAGTGATGATGATAATATTAAAAATTATAATAATGATATTAGAAATTATAATAATGATAATAATTATAATAATAGTGAAGATGATGATGATAGCAATGATGATAATATTGAAAATATTAATAATGATAATAATAATGATGATAATAATAATAATGATAATAATAATAATAATAATAATAATAATAATAATAATAATAATAATAATAATAATAATAATAATGATAATAATAATAATGATGATAATGAGGAGGAGGAGGAGGAGGAGAATAATAATAATGATGATGATGATGATAATGGTGATTATGACGTTGATGATAATGATGGTGATGATGATGATGAATAATTATAATAATAATAGTAATGCTAATAATAATAACAATAATAATAATAATAACAATAATAAAGATAACAATAATAATAATAAATAACAATAATAATAATAACAATAACAAAAATTGCAATAATAATTTCATAGTAATGGTGATAATGACGATGATGATGAAGATGATGGTAATGATGATGATGATAATAACGACGACCATAGCAACAATAACAACAGCAACAACAACAACAAAAATGATAATGATAATAATAATAATAATAATAATAGTAATAATAATAATAATAATAATAATAATAATAATAATATTGATAATAATAATAATAACAATAATAGTAATAATAGTCATCATCATCATAATAATAATAATGGTAATAATAATAATAATAATAATAATAATAATAATAATAATAATAATAATAATGGTAATAATAAGAATAGGAATAAGACTAAGACTAGTAATAATAATAATAGTAGTAGCAGTAGTAATGATAATAATAATAATAATGATAATAATAATAATAATGATAATAATAATAATAATGATAATAATAATAATAAAAATAATAATAACAATAATAATAATGATAATAATGATAATAATAATAATAATAATAATAATAATAATAATATTGATAATAATAATAATAAGAGTAATAATAATAATAATAATAATAATAATAATAATAATAATAATAATAATAATAAAAATAACAGCAATACTGATGATAATGAGAATGATGATGATAATGATAATGATGATGATAATGATAATGATGATGATAATGATAATAGATTTTAACAATAATTTGTAATAATAATAATGATGGTTATGATAATATTAATGATAATAACAACAATAATATTAATACTTATCATAATTATTATTATTGTCATTATTGTAATAATGATAATAACAATAATGATAATATTTATAATCATAATTATGTTAATAATAATGATGATGAGCAAGAAATTATACTCCTTAATTACCCTTGTCCGTGTGCGCAAGAGAAACGTACAGCAAACATCAAATATTTTCGCTCTCTCATTATCCTCATTTCATAATTATTAATCGTAGTAGTGTTATTACTACATTTATTCTCAATACGATGATCCTATCATGATGTATAATTACTACTGTTTCCATAACGAATATTGCCATTATGATAGCCGTCCTCTTACCAGTGCTCAAATCAATTTGAAAACAAGCGACTCGGTTTTCTCAGTGCACATATACCGAAACAGAAAAGCCGCTCCTGCGCTATTCCTTCGTTATTCGTAAATACATAGAGCCTTGCGTACCCGTTATGTGTACGTGATTGTATGTATCGGCTGCACTTAATGGCACGGCTGTTCTTTAGTCAACACATAGGTAATGCTCTAATTAGATTGTTGCTGCACCATTATCGTCGCTCAGAACCACGATTAGAGCAGACTGCAATTGAACACCAAATTGCAGTTATCTGACAACGAAATTTGTGATGTTAAGTATATTTGTAATAGCGATAAAGATGCATGAAACAAAAAAAAAAAAAAAAAAAAAAAAAACACACACAGAGGAGGCGAAGGAGGGAAGAAGGGAGGGTACGAGAGAGAGAGAGAGAGAGAGAGAGAGAGAGAGAGAGAGAGAGAGAGAGAGAGAGAGAGAGAGAGAGAGAGAGAGAGAAGGGGAGACGTGGTGAAATACCAGCATAATGGAATTAATAAATATTACTGCTTTTGCTTGGTATATTTTCTGCTCCAGCTATCTTCTTTCCTTTTCCTTGGTTTTTGTTTTCTTCAAAGTTCAAGCAACATGTAGCAACGGCCGGGTCGATGAAAGCTTTCGGTTACAAGTATTTGGGGTACTACATGTTACAACTGATTATGACGCTAGTGAATGGAAGAAAGGAAGAGCGGGAAGGTAATAAGAAAAGGTTAACCTGAATAGCAAATCATGAGTTACATACCAATAAGCAGTACAAATGATTATGTTCAATAAGATACAGTCGTCTAAATAGTAAATTTCGCGAAAGTAAGAAAACAAATATACAGAAACACCCACTCTACTGAGTTTAAGGCACATAAGTGAAATATCTGGGGCAAATCACTACTTTGTTACGGCTTATGTAACAAAGTTACGGCTTATAATTGCCAGAAATGGATATTGATCGTCGATGAGAAGTAAAGCGCTTTGTAAATCCATACAGGGTATAGGGCGCACAATTTTGTAATTTGTAACTAAGAAGTAGCATTTTTTTTAAATGCAATGGCTATATTTTGGAAGTTGGTGGGGGTGAAGGGGGGGAGGGGGGGTTACTTCGTTACATCAATATTCATGATTTCATTTCATGGGTAGGCTGGATGTAGCCCTGGTAGGTTGGATGCATTTTGGCTGCGTACCTAAGAGGGACCCTTAACTGTAAGGCTGACACATCAAAACTTTCCTTGCTGTTCCTTTTATCAATTTAATTATTACTCTCAGCATTAGCGCTTGTTAGACGTGCAGTATTGCACATTTTCCATTATTTCACCTGTTGCTGACAGTCTATTCATCGAGACTATGTCTACATTTCCCAATTTGTCAAATAAACAATCATGGTGATCTTTTACAAGGCAATCATGTTAGTGGGGTTTGTGCTGCTCAGCGATGTCTAATACTCGTGACATCGTTTTTAACCAGTGAATACAATTTTAAAAGAAATCTCTAATTTTAGAGAGAGAAGAGAAAAACAAAAAGGAAAAGAGTATGGCATTCTCGATGCTGAGTTCTGAATATGTGTCATAACTGGATAAGCTCATGTTGTATGAGAACTTACTCTACGATATCTTTGAACTATTAGTATAAGCGATAAGTTTGCATGATTTAAAATTGTCATTGCGCAAAAAAAGTCATGAAAGATCCACTGCCTCTCTAAAACAAAGGGTATTTATTCAGATATAGAGAAAATGTGCATTTTTCAAAGGAAATAGTTCATTCTAGTGATGCAGCAAGATAGTGTGGATATACGACTGACAAAATATGCAGAGCACATTTATATTGTTGCGTTTAACGTTCGCTTGTCAATGTTTGTCATTGATTTCAAGTATTATATTTCTTTCATATCGTCCACTGTGATTGTTGAACTTCCTGTGGAGATATTTAGTATCAAAAGGAAAGTAGCTTGCTGCAGTTAAGATCTTGATATATCATGAGGTACGATGTTTTAATTAAAGTTCTTGTTTTAGCAATTAAAACAAAATGATGGTGATATTTATAATGCTGTTAGAGATGGTTATGATAAGAATCATATATTAAAGAAAAGAAAGAGTAACAAAAAAAAAAAAATGGTGACAGTAATGGTAACAATAATACCATGACTAACAAAACTATTGGAGGGCTTTGGAGATGGACAAAGGGCAAAGGACCTAATTAAGCACAGAGACAAAGATCAAAGGTGAAAACTCTGTCAACTGCCAAAGAAGGAAAAAGACATGTGAAGACGGAGTCGGTGATTTATATGG
>NC_061859.1:20778839-20783839 GCF_019202785.1 Penaeus chinensis
CCTTCAGTCTGTCCAAATTTAAATACCTAGAGTGGCCACTGGAGGGACAAGGAGTGTAGGGTGTAACTATGTATATATATATATATATATATATATATATATATATATATATATGTGTGTGTGTGTGTGTGTATATATATGTGTGTATATATATATTTATATATATATATATATATATATATATATATATATATATCGACAGTGCATTAGCTGGACCTGGTCTACAAATTAGACGAAATTTGGAAGCTTTTGCCTGCGTCGTCCTGGAGCTAAGGAGTAAAATATATGCCTTGGTCGATACAAGTCGGGTTGCAAAATGGCCATGGAATTTTTAAGATTACTACTAGACACACAAATCGTTGCATATAAAGGTCCTTGCAAATATTTTTTGAAACAAAGTATCACAACTTTGAATAAATTTATGAAGCAAGATATAAATACACTAAAACAAGAAATGAAAAACTGCAAACGAAGCTATAGTGAAGAGTGCATACTAGTCTCACAACTACATTTCTCTCTCTTTCTCTATCTACCTATCTATCTCTCGCCCTCACTCCCCTTTCCTCTCTCTCTCTCTTTCTCTCTCTCTCTCTCTCTCTCTCTCTCTCTCTCTCTCTCTCTCTCTCTCTCTCTCTCTCTCTCTCTCTCTCTCTCTCTCTCTCTCTTCCAAGAAATGGAAAAATAGATGATCTCACATTAATTCTCTTCATTCTTTGGATTCGGAGGGCTATACACTGCCCAAACATTTAACAAATTACTCCAGCTCCTTATGCAAGAACCCGATTTATGATGTGAAAATAAAACCTTTAGTGAAATAGAATAGAAACTATGCTAAAGTATTAACTATGCCTAAGACCAGATGAGTTCTAACTGTTTTGCACTCATCATTAATACCTTTCTGCAATATCATTATTCTGAGACGGTGCTGAGTCAAAATATTTGTGTTCGTGCCTCCAACAGGATCTAATAGTTCATATGAAGCCAGTGTAATAATTTTGTACTATCAGGGACCAGGGCTTGGCAAGCAAATATAACTGGTCAGGAGTTTCTGAGGATTATTCAGACGATTGCACTGTTTATTAGATAAAAGCCTTTTACATTTACTCTGAGAAGCGTTTAAGCATATATCACACATATAATACCAATCTGACAATATTTAACAGACAGGAATATATACTAGAAAGGTCTTCATTTATTCACCAAAGTTTGCGGAAAATCTTCGAACGATGTAATTTTCATTATCTTCATTTTTTCATTATCTTTCATACTGCAGTGGGCCACAAAATATCTTTCATATAATCTTTAATTAAACGGTTAATGATTAAACTTTCAGGCTAGAGTAATCATAGAGATCAAAAGCAATAGTATCTATGTTGGAGGAACATGACTAGGGGATAGTGTCTTGAAAGTTAACCATGATAACCAAAACCGCTTTGATCTGCCATGTTTATAAAATGAACAAAAATGATAACGAAATATATAGCCACGTGCTAAGGGAGAGCTGATTTTCTCCCCTATTTGGTTCATTGGTGTATATATTTTATTTTCTTTGCTTTACGTTTCGTTTCGTTTAAGAAGCGTTCAAGGGTATTCGTAAACTGTACCCAGATACGTACATAATATACACACAAAATATTATCTTTCAAACATAATCGCCTATACTCCAGAGTCTTCTTGAATAAACATCCAATTACTGGTTACGTAGCTGTTTTTTTGTTGTTTTTTTTTTCAACCATTTATTTATTCATTGAATTACATCTTATTGTTGAAGAGTAGATTTTTTTTTTATGTTTCCTCATCTTTGTTTTTATTTCCTAATACCTTACATGTGGTCCGTGCGTGTCTGTGTGTCTATCCGTGCGTGCGTGCGTGTGTGGCTTTAAATATGTGTGTATGTACGTGTGTGTGTTTGTGCGTGTTGTGCGTTTGTGCGTGTTGTGTGTGTGTGTGTGTGTGTGTGTGTGTGTGTGTGTGTGTGTGTGTGTGTGTGTGTGTGTGTGTGTGTTTGTGTGTGTGTGTGTGTGTGTGTTTGTGTGTGTGTGTGTGTGTGCGTTTGTGCGTGTTGTGTGTGTGTGTGTGTGTGTGTGTGTGTGTGTGTGTGTGTGTGTGTGTGTGTGTGTGTGTGTGTGTGTGTGTGTGTGTGTGTGCGTGTCATAAGCGGGGAGGCGGAAGTCATCCTGCATCAAAATAAAATTAATCACAATGGAAGGGGCACCCAAGGCGAGTCAAGAGAAATAAAATAACAGCAAATAAAACAGTAAATATAATTTTACTTACTAATTTTACCAACAGCATTCAGGTCACCAATGCTTACTTCCGCAAAAATCAAACCACTATCTATCTGATTACCTTTCACTCTTCTTAGTATAATTCACTGGAAATTAACAGAATGCAAAGTAAGACGAAAACCAGACAGAGGTACACCAAATAGAAACAAACTTCTGTCCTTATAAATTTAAACCGAAACGAGAAAGTGATATAACAAATAAACTTCCTATTGATTCAAACCACTAATATCATAAAACCAACTATATTGAAGCAGAAAGTGAGTAGTCCTACATATCTGAATCTAAACATCAACAAACTAGTAATTTTTGACCTATTAACACACGTCAGATACTCAAGAGAGAATGGAAAATAACCCTACACATAAGAACAGTACGCAACATATCTCTACCATCTGTAACTTATAAAAAAAACATAAATACAAACAATAAATATACAAACAATATACAAACAAACAATAAAAATACGTAGTTCTTGGCTGCCATGACTACAATCCCTGCTGAATGCATGTCCTCCCTCAACACGGGAAATGCAAAACGTACATACATACACAACCGGGAACTTCAGATGCCCGTTCACTGACTACTCTGAGTCCACAAATAACAACTTAAAAGTCACAGTGATCTGACATAAAAAAAACACTCAAAAGGTAGATAATTCAAGCAATTACCTATAAAGATATGACATTTCTTGTTATCCGATAAATATCAGTTTCATACCTATATCGATGGATATGGAAATATTGCATCAAGAGGAGATTACATGAAATCTACGCCAGTGATTCAAAGAAAGACAGACACCAATCACAAATGGTTGTCGTGGAAGGATGGCAAGGCACTAACCTTATTCTACGCTTGGTTAATTAAGGGAGTATAATTGTAATTTCGGCTAAGGCTTGGTTCTGTGATTCTCAACACCTAGACCTCCCCCGCCAACCCCACGTCACCCACCCCCCACCCGACCTCCCAGGAGCTGAGCTATAAATCCGCTCGTGGCCACAGGGAATAATGGAACATTAGGTCACAACAGGTTTCTATGGCAACCATCTAAATGGAAATGTTAGACGATTGTCAGTGTTATTGTATTATGATTGGTCTCGGTGTTGATTTCACAACACAGCTGTTGACAGTTTATACAAATAAAGTCATTCATGAGCCATGCTTACTTTTAGTATAATCAAAAATTGAATATATATACATAATGCACATTTGTGTATGTCTGTATAAGTGTGCGTGTGTGTGTGTGACCATGTTATACATAAGCCATATTAAAGATATATGTATACTAATTTTATTATATGTATCAATTTCCATATTCTACATAATCTACATAATCTTACAAGTTTATCACATGCCTTCATTCTCTCTCTCACACACACACTCATCTCTCTCTCTCTCTCTCTCTCTCTCTCTCTCTCTCTCTCTCTCTCTCTCTCTCTCTCTCTCTCTCTCTCTCTCTCTCTCTCTCTCTCTCTCTTTCTCTATATATATACAAATACATATATATATATATATATATATATATATATATATATATATATATTCATCGCTTCATGCTGCACTAAACACATCAACATTAAGTCGTCTTACACCTTCTATCTATCTATTGTTGTAACACTCACTTAACCGATAGCTACATGCTAAATACGTAATATTTAGCTATCGTAGACCGCTGTATGAGATGACAAGCTCTCCTGCGGAGAGTCAAGGAGTAACACTTCGCTCTGAGGAGAAGCCTCACTCCATCATTACTCTTTTAATGAAAGAATCAAGACATCTTGATTGTCTGCCTTACCATTCACCATATAATTGTAGTGTGTTTGTGTGTGTGTTTGTGTGTGTGTGTGTGTGTGTATGTGTATGTGTATGTGTATGTGTGTGTGTGTGTGTGTGTGTGTGTGTGTGTGTGTGTGTGTGTGTGTGTGTGTGTGTGTGTGTGTGTGTGTGTGTGTGTGTGTGTGTGTGTGTGTGTGTGTGTTTTATCACCTTTCCCATGCTCCTTTTATAAGTCAGTGAGTATATATGATCTACGTTTGACAACCATTACGAAGCGCCATACCCTTCAATAACTTGATCGCAATAACCTGTTATCCATCCATAGTCCTCACCCATTTGCCTAGTCATCAAGAATTTATCATCCGTTATAATTCATGCGCTCCGGGCTGTTTCTTTCCCTCAACCTCTGGCATTGGTAGATCTATAAAATAATAACACTACGCTCCAGCTAAGAAACATACAAGATATAAAGTTTAGAGGTTTTTTTGAAAGTTTAGTTTTGATTCCATTTATTACAATGGATATTCTTGGTGTGACATACTACTGTCTGTTTCATTTTGCTTCTAAACTATCCCCTGTGTGCAAGGAATGGCCGGGGTTACCATCCACTGGCGGCGAGGGATTCGAGCGCAGGTCAGCAGGATTGCTAGACGAGAACGCTACCGCTGCACCACACAGCGGAACTGTGTGGTGCAAGCTAAGTAATGAGCAGCACTGATAGTGTTTATGAAAGATGGGATATTTTATGCAGCCTCCTGTTTCTTATGACTTCATTTCTCTCTTACGTCTTCTGCAATATTTGTTTTCTTTCAATTTACCTTTCTACTGCATCTTATACTGTCCTTGTGCTAGCTGATCCTCTCTTTTCTATAGCTTTCTAAACGATATTTACATATCTCTACTCGTTCAATTATTCATATCTCTAATTACTGACATCAG
>NC_061859.1:20798839-20808839 GCF_019202785.1 Penaeus chinensis
AAATAAATTCCCTAAGGAAGAGCCAAACCGACAGTAAGTACAGTACATCACAAAATCAGGTAGGTTTAAACATGGGTACCTTAAAGCGACAAATATAATCAGCCATTCAACAGAAGTCCTACCAGATAAGCTATGCATTAACAAAGCGTAATTCAAGCGATGGCACCTCAATCGAGTGCCAGACGCTGACCACGCGACCCGTGGCCGTGGTCGTAGGCCGCTAGGCCTAGCAACCGCTAAGGAATGCGACACCTACGAAAAATTGCCAGAGACAAAATCACCTTTCAAACTCCCTCTAACCCCAAACCCCATCCTTACCCATTCCAACATCGTCCTAAATCCTCCTCTCCCATATCATCCGCCTTTCCCCAGCCCCTATGCTGCAAGCCTACAATTTATGCACATTATAATGTATTAGCCCATTATAATGGAGTGCGTATGTGCGGTCATGTAGACGCTGTTCAAACGTTTGTGCACGTGTATGAATGCGTATACATGGTAGTGCGCTGATGTATGCAAGTCTAGTGTGGACTTATGAGCAGCAAACGCACGGGCCTGCTCACTACACCAGGGTATACTCCTGTGAGCATGGGCTTGAGTATCAGAAGTGCCTATATGTGATTGTATATTATACACTGATTTTATTTATGCGTATGTGCGCCTAGTGCAGATATAGTTGTTCACCCGCAAAAGCCCCAAGTACTACGCGTATGTTCATTTTCGTGCACAAGCACATGAAAGGTCATATGCATATGATATGCATACATACTTATACATTTTACACATCTACACCCATGCGCATGCATATACATGTATAAACATACGCGCATATCATATGTGCGTACATATGTATGTACTCACCCACACTTATGCGCACGCATTCATGCGCACATATTTTGTATACGTACTTATGACTATTAATACCCCTACAAATATACATATACATACATGCACACACGCATACATACATATATATACATACACATATATGTATATATATATATATATACATTTATATACATATACATACATATACACACACATTACATATTTATATATGTATATATATACACACATATATATAATTATATATATATATATATATATATATATATATATAATAATAAGCATGTCTATATGCAATGCATGTTCAATATACACATGTAAATACATATATGTATATGTATACATACACATACATATGTGTGCAGTATACTGTACACATACATATATATATGTATATGCATATATATGTATATTATATATGTATAAATACATATACACATACACACTATACTTATGTTGCTTGTAGCAAAGTACTTGATTGGTAGAACATAAATAGGTTATAAGTGTATAAATATTTATTTTTAGAAACGAAATAAGCTATGGACAAGCAAGGAATGTGACTTAACCCAATCGAAAACGTCTGTGCAAATATAGTCAATGTCTGGAAAACGGCAAATGAAAGATCTTCGCAAAAGTTAATAGAACATGCAAAGAGGGAATGGGAAGTACTACGTAGGAAACCGGAACTTGTATATAAGCATGTCACCTCCGTCCCGGAGAGACTACGAGTTGTAAAAAATAACGGTGGTCGGACAAGGTTTTAATAAAAATGAATTGTTCCAGTCAGTATGATTTTCCAAATAATTGCCTTTTTCTACATATTACTGTTCTTCTTTAAGAGTAAAAAGACAACTATCTATAAAAAAAAAAAAAAAAAAAAAAAAAAAAAAAAAAAAAAAAAAATAGTTCTGCCATTAAGTCAATTCATACAAAGTAAGAAAGTATTTCAATGAACAAATACATGTTCTTTTTCGCTGAAAAGTTTGAAATGCAGAGCTATAATTCTAAACCACTACGCATACTAGTACTCAAATAACGAAAATGACGTACAGGAGGATTGAAAATGGTCAGAGTCTCTAATTTCTCAACACGCATACATGTTCACAATGATAAATCCCTTATAAATTCACTGTATTCCTGTGATTTTCGGTACAGTTGTTCTATAATGAAGGTTATAACGTAAACAATTTTTCTTTTGAATCTGTGTTTGGATCTGACAGAAAGATAATAAACTCACTTTATTTGTTCAATTAGCTGTTTCTAGATAGTTAGGTAACGAGAAGTTGCAAAGCATATTATATTTCTTACAGCTGCTTTATGTAGCTATTTATATAAAGCAGCGTTTGTAAGTGTAAAGAATGTGCAGCTGTAATCATCTGTGGAGCTAAAACGTCGGCCCACTTCCATAGGTTTTTCCATTTCAGTAATCAAATAATTCCAAGAAATCGTGTATGAAAAATTACTCTTTAAAGCCAACGATATCTTATACATTTCATATATAAAAAATATGCTTTCGTTAACATAACAGAATATATAAACTTTGACTTTTTAATGAATGTAAATATGCAAATTTAATTAAACCTTCACATATACAGTGAATTGACAAATGAGAATGAAAAATACAAATAAGACAGACAAAAGTAGAGAGCAACATATACCAACTCCCTCAGAATGAATATGAAAATATTGAAGATATTAGATATCATAGACTATCCTTAATGGAGTTAAGATTATTTCCCTTCCTTCAAACCACCTAACTTGTAGTTGCTCGAGTTGAAACAAGCAAACGTAAATTTACTTGCTCATCTGTTAGAATGTGGATGCGTGTCCATACAAACGGCTTATGGAATACTGAGAGCGAAAACCGTTATCAGAATTTAGCACAAGATATAGTGCATTCGTGATGAACAAAACGAATCACATACACACACGCGCGCGCGCGCATATGCACACACATACACACACAATGATAAAGCGTCTTTATATTCTCCATACTCATACTGCGGTTTTGCGTGCATGTGATGTTCTGTAATGGAGAATATAACGATGTGTTTCCTGTTTATTGAAAGCGTTTCGTTTCGGTGAAAAGAAAAATCTCACTTCATTAGTTCGATCAGCTGCTGCTAGATGGTGTTGCTTTAAACATTTGCTAACTTCTCGGCGAATTTGCAGATTTCTATTTGATTTAGCAGTTACACATAGAAGTTTGAAGTATGAGGCGTTTTCTATATTCAATATGTGTTGCCCTTTCGATAAACAATTCAAAGAAGTCACAAAATATTCCATAAAAAGACGATCATCAATACTACTCATTTTGCAAGCAGTTTCTTGAAGAAAAAAAAAAAAAAAAAAAAAAAAACGAAATATCAAATAACTTATTTCGTTTCTAAAAATAGATATTGCCTCTGATGAACTAAAGGGGGAGGAGGGGGAGGAATCCTTAGTTTATGGATGGGAAGGAAAGCTAAGGGTAGCTAGCTACCTGAAAGTGAAGGAAGAATGAGATAAAAGTAGGGAGGCGATACCCCCTTGCATGGTGGTTTCTTTGTTGCAGCTGGTCGGGTGTGTGGTTTTATTTTTCTTTAATTGGAGCCAGGCTGGATTGGAGGAGACATCTTTATTTATTTTTAAAAAAAGTTTATTTATTAAAAAGTCTAAAAGAGAGAGAAAAAAAATATATACACTTACTGGCTATTTATGTTCTACCAATCCCGCTCTTTCTAACAACCTAGGGTTTTCGCCTCATTGGTTACATCGAGGTGGTTGCCAGATGTACAAAAGTGGGACCCAGCATGTGTACTGAAATATAATTCCACAATTGTACATATATATATACATATATTTGTATATTTACTTTGTGTGTATGCATATATATGTATATAGATATACATATATATACATATTTTCATATTTATATATACATATAAATTCAGTGTATATATGTATATACTTATATATATAGACATATAGCGATATATATGAACATATATACAGTATATATGTATACATATATATATATATATACAGTATATGTATATATATTTAATATATATAATATATTTATATATATGCACTATATATATAATATACATATATACATACACAGCAGACATACACATATATATACATACACATTTTAATGTAATATTTACATTAAAAAGGAAAACAGCCACAGTAAGAAAGGAATGTGAATCGTAACGTTTTGATCTTTTCACGAAATTCTTCGGTTTATTATATATATAAATATAAGTATAGTGTGTATGTGCATATGTATTTATACATATATAATATACATATATATGCATATACATATATATATGTATGTGTACAGTATACTGCACACATATGTATGTGTATGTATACATATACATATATGTATTTACATGTGTATATTGAACATGCATTGCATATAGACATGCTTATTATTATTATTATACATATATAATTATATATATGTGTGTATATATACATATATAAATATATATTTAAATATAAATATATATACAGTATATATATGCATATATATATAAGTATAAATGTAAATATATACACAATATATCTACATATGTTTATGTGTACATACAAACGGACCGTGCGTTTAACCAACACAGCCCTGACAAATTGGTAGACAGCAGTGGTAATAAGTGCCTGACCTTGTGAGAGAGCGACAGAAAGATTAAGACACAGAGACAGAGAGAAAGTGTGGGAGGGAGGGCAAGAACAAGACGGAATACAGAGAAAGAAAAGGAGAAGAGAAAGAGACAGGAGAGATCGATCAACAAGAACTGAGGACGAGATAAACGTGACACATTTAATATATACATAGATGTATGCATATACATATGTATATATTACACACATATATATATATATATATATATATATATATATATATATATATATCAGTACTGTATTTATGTATAGATGAATATATATACAAATATATGTATAAATATATACATGTTAATGGTTAATGGTTAAAAGGAAAATAAATGTGCGAGACATCTAAGATCAGGTAACACTATAGTAAATGGTAATGAAGGGTGGTTGAGTTAGTGATTAGTTGCCAGAGCTGGGCAAAGGAATTGACGAGTGAATGGGTTAAGGTCGGGTAAGGTAATGTAAAAGGGTTAGATCAAGTGAAGGATATATATGCGTTTGAGAAAGGAAAACAGGTTGTCAAAGCAGAAGGTGTGAGATTCTGTAAGGATGTCTGATAGGTTGGGAGGATAGGTGGGGGAAAGCAGAGGTACGGGTTGCATCAAAACATGGGCATGACAATAGAATGTGTGGAACTGAAAGAGGGGCATTACATAGGGAACATAGGGGTGGATCAGAATGTGACATCAGGTAGGAGTGTGTTAGACAGGTGTGGCCAATGCGTAAGCGGGCGAGAGCCGTCTCCCAACGTCTGTTCCGATGAAATGGAGCTGACCAGGAGGAGAATGATAGTTTTACAGTATGTAATTTATTGGTGCAGAGACTTGACCAGAAAGATTGCCATCGGTCATATAAGGTCTTAAAGTGGGGGTAATCGTGGCTGGGATACGTGAGAAACGTGGTTGTTATGATGTGGACATAGCGGCGTAGCGTGCTAGAATATCTGCAACATGGCTGGGCATCCAGCAAAATCTGATTGTTTTATGGAGTGTGGACAGGTAGAACAACCAGTTCTGGATCTTATAAACAAGGGGATTGGTTGAGTGTATTGACTTTATGAGAGTTTGTGAGTTATGGGAGTCAGTGAAAATTGTGAAATAGGAAAAGGGGAGTGAGTACGTGTTTTAAGGCAAAAAGGAGTGCATAAAGTTCTGTAGTAAGGACACTGGGTTCAGGAGGGAGGGGTATTTGAAAGTACGAGTTGGGAAGGTTACTGCAAAACCAGCACCGGAGGTGGATTTGGAGCCATCAGTGTAAACATGAATACTGGAGGAATGAATGGAGACATGGTCAAGGAAATGGGTGTGAAGAACAGCAGGAGGAATATTCGATTTTGGTGGGTCAGGGAAGGTATAAGCCATAAAAGGACTGAATGGACAGAGAACAGAAGAGGTCAGAGATGGGGAAAAGGCGAATGGGAGAGGAGGGAATCCATGCGAGTTGAGAAAGGAGTAGTCAAACATGGATAAGAAGCAAAGGTAGGAAGTAGGGATTGTGGGATAGTTTAGTGAGGGGAAGTTGGAGGAATCGAGCATAACATCAGAGAAAGAGAAGGGTGCAGCATCGTGAGAGAGATGGTATGCCTGAATCAGTGTACAGGCTCTCAACTGGAGAGGAATGGAAGGTACATAGGGCTAAGCGGAGACCACAGTGATGGATTGTATCAAGATGAGAAGAGGAGAGAAGTTGAGGCAAAGGAGTAGATATGGCATCCATAATTTGTTTCATTTGTCGTAGTCTTTTGTTCTCTTCCATGTTATTTTATTTCGTTTAAGATCTGTTTCAGTTTTCAGTCTCCACCCGTGTTTTATTATTTATATTCAGTTTTGTTTTTGCTCATTTAAGTTCACTTTCACTTTTAAGGTTCCTGCATGTTTTACTAATTACGTTTTATTTTATTTTTGCGTGTGATTTACTTTTAACTCTTTCACCTGTTTTATTTGCGGTTTGGTTCAGTTTGACCTTCATTATTCTGCTTTTTGCAGTGTTTTATTTGCTGTAGAGTTCGGTTTTAAATCTAATGTGTATTTACAAGAAAATGACTCTGACTCTGTGGGCCCTACTCAACATTTTACGAAAGATTACATCAGGTTACCCCACAGGCTGATCTAGATCATCCTTGACTGGATTATATGTGTATATATGTAGGTATATATATATATATATATATATATATATATATATATATACATATATATACACACAAATATACACACAGACGGCCACCATCAGGCGATTGCCCCGTATATGGGCGAAAGAATAACAGGAGCAAACTGTTGCCCATGTAGCATGCTCTCTCTCTTCACGCAGCTGATGGACCCCAAAAAAACGGCAAAGACCGATACGGTTGGGCACTAACGGCGTCGCAAGAGTCGCCAGAACGAGATCGCAGGCGACGACGAACTGCCTCAGGGACTCCGGTACCAGATTTTCCCGAAGACTTTTCATCTCACAGATGCCAAAGCAGTTGATTCTTTTGCATAGAGTGAACTCCCACAGCCTTTGACCATGCACGGACTGAACTACAAGGCAGCAGTTGGGCACCAGTATTATATCTAGGTAAGACTATCACAATTTTATCAAATGTGCTCACGCGCGCGCGCGGGCGATGTGTGTGCATGACACACATTCATCCCATGCGCGCAATCTGCGTGCAGATTTGCACGAATTTGATAAATTTGGGTTGATTATGTATGTATATATACATATATATACATACATATATATAAATGTATGTATGTATATGTATGTATGTGTATATATATATAAATATATATATATATATATATATATATATATATATGTGTGTGTGTGTGTGTGTATTTATCTGTATATGTATGTGTGTATGGACATATGTATGTATATATGTACATATATTAATGTATACACACATATGCATATATGTATTTATATTTATACACATACATAATGAATACATATATACATATATGTATATATATGTTTATATGGATATAAAGATGCATACATATACACACAGACACACACACATACAGATACATACATACATCCATCCATCCATACATACATACATACATAAATATATATATATATATATATATATATATATATATATATATACACACATGCATAAATGCACACATATATATTTATATACATGGATAGATACATACATACAGATACGTAACATATGTATGTATATGTATATACATAACCACGAGTATTTGAGAATGTATGAAGTTGGACATGCTCTAAAAATGAATTTGTAAATAAATGAATTGACCTAACCAGGGACTATACAAGACACATATATGTTTAAGTCTCCTTGATCTACACCTAATACATTTTACGGTCGTATTCTTAAACAAATATTGCGTCATCCCACTTTTGTGCGAATGACATGCTCCACAAGTGGATTCCACAATTCCGTATGCTTAATAAAGGCTTTGTGCCATTCCACTTTTGTGCATTCGTTTTATTTCACATGTGCATTCCTTAGTGTGACGCATACCACATTGGTGACACGCGATGGGATTTGTAAGCCTCGGGTTTGAGAATTGGCGAGGTTGGTAGTTCTGATCGGGTTTCTTTACATTGCTGTTCGTCACTCGCCGTCCCTTCACGCCCACGTTACGAGAGCGCTCCCCTATTCCGCTCGCGATGGAAAGTAAAACAAAATTTGCTCCTCGAACTGTATGAAATATATAAAACTGTGCTGGAGGACAAAAAGACTGAGTTTAAACTAGAAGGACAGAAGTAAAATGACGAGGCATGAGGAGCCATACATCAAAGATGGGGCCCCAGAGGAGTATTGTGCAGCTAAATAACATGTGGCAGCATATGGAAAACAGGTAAGTTAACCCTGACATTGTTGACACTAATTTGGTAAATGAATGGGTCACTTCTTATAATAAAATTAGGAACTCTCCTAGACTTAAATGTCAAACTCAACGTAGCTTAGCCTAACCCATGGGCCATCCGAAAGTGAATATTATTGTAAATACATTGTAATTTTGTGTTACAGATTTTAAAGGTGCAAAGTGTGCAGCTCTAACTCGTTTTTTCTGCTGGTAAATTCACTGCACTTACATATTTACCTAGTGACCTACACAGTAGAGAATAACATTGCCATTCAGTATGTGTGTGTAGTTAAATGTGAATATATATATATATGTGTGTGTGTGTGTGTGTGTGTGTGTGTGTGTGTGTGTGTGTGTGTGTGTGTGTGTGTGTTTGTGTGTGTGTGTGTGTGTATGTGTGTGTGTGTGTGTGTGTGTTTGTAGATAAATGTGCATATATATAGGTGTGTATGTGTGTGTTTATGTGTATAGATAAATGTGTATATGTGTATAAATATGTACATATATGTGTATGTATTTATGTATGTATATGTATATGTATGTGTATGTATATAGGCATATTTATATATGTATATGTATATATGTAAATATATGTATATTAAGTATGTATATATATATATATATATATATGTGTGTGTGTGTGTGTGTGTGTGTGTGTGTATTTATATGTATGTGTATATATACATGTATGTAACATACACATATACACACACACTCACATGTATTTTATATGTACTCATTTATACATTACTATTTATACAAGTACATATATAATTATACATACATATATACATATATGAATATATACATATACATACATGAATATATACATATACATACCTATATACATATATGAATATACATATACAGATATATGTATATGTATGATATTTACATGGAAGAGTAACTCTGCCTTTATTCATTTCATGGTTTCTCTTTCATAGGCGAGGCAAACAGTAGCATAACAGCAACATTAGTTGATGTTGACTCTGGAATTGACCAGGAGGAGGAGGAGGATGGCACAGAAGTATCCCTGCCTGCAACACCACCAGAGTCCCGGCCATCCTCAGCGATACCACCGGAGTCCTGCTCAGCTTTGACGTTCTTTTCCTCTGCATCACAGCTCGAGTCCCACGTCCTCAGAATTAGCGGCAGAGCCCAGTGCATCTTCAGCGCCAGAATCACAAACACCGCCAGCGTTTTGTTCATCAGAACCTACCACCTGGTGTCCTCTTCTAAATAATCTTCGCTGCTCAGGAGAAAAAATAAACGAAGAACAAAGTTCAGTGTTCAAGGAGCGTCATATCATGAGTCAATGGAATTACGACGAAAGGAACATGAAAGAGATTTGAAAATTAAGATAATGGAAATGAAGCGGTTATAATTGACTTAAAGAATAAACAAATACAGAACGACATTTTAGAAATGGACTTAAAAGTCAAGAAAGTTTAATATGACTTAAAGCTTAAACCATTGAAAACTGTTAACTTAGAATATAAATTACTGAAAACAAAACTGAAAAACGAAAAGAAATGAAGTTTGGTTACGTGTATTTCATGTTTTTTTTTTTTTTTTTTTTTTTTTTTTTTTTTTTTTTTTTTTTTTTGTATAGCAACCTTGGTAACATATATTAAGGCTTGTAAAATATTGTATTC
>NC_061859.1:20816339-20821339 GCF_019202785.1 Penaeus chinensis
TAAATATACATATATATATATATATTTATAAATAGCTATGTCTATATATATATATATATATATATATATATATATATGTAATCTATCTATATATACATATTCATATATTTATATATTTATACACACATATATGTGTATGTGTATGTGTGTATGTGTGTGTGTGTGTGTGTGTGTGTGTGTGTGTGTGTGTGTGTGTATGTGTGTGTGTGTGTGTGTGTGTGTGTGTGTGTGTGTGTATGTGTGTGTGTGTGTATGTATGTGTATGTATGTGTGTATGTGTGTGTGTGTGTGTGTGTGTGTGTGTGTGTGTGTGTGTGTGTGTGTGTGTGTGTGTGTGTGTATGTATGTATGTATGTATATGTATATGTATGTGTGTGTGTGTGTGTGTGTGTGTGTGTGTGTGTGTGTGTGTGTGTGTGTGTGTGTGTGTGTGTGTGTGTGTGTGTGTGTGTGTGTGTGTGTGAGAGAGAGAGAGCGACACGAGAGATGGACGTAAGGCCGATAATGAAAGTGGCCTTGGATTTCGGCTTTATTCGCTTCAAGGCGAGTGCATGCAGGCTGGACTCCTTCTGACAAGGTATGTATAATGTCCCCCTTTTACTCAGCGGCTCCTTCCTTGGGCGGTGCTTGCTTCCGCAGGCTGGAGTGTCAGATTTATCCGGCTATGACAAAGGGAGGTGAGTCGCTGGGCTTGCTCGAGGGAGAGATATAGGTCACCTAGAAGGTCCTTGGGTAAACCAGGCTCAGGAGTGATAAGGTAGATTCAGAAGGGCTAAGAAAGGAAGGCGCAGCCTTTGTTCAGCCAGGAGTAGATGTGTGGAGCGCCACCTTCTGGACGTTGTTTATATCGTTCGGTCACGTATAAGGCTCTTCCTCGAGCTGTCTGCAACATCTGGAACGCTGTAATGGCAGAATTTACTGTGACAAGGCCTGCAGCCGCTGGTAGTTGAGAGGTCCCTCCCGTGCTTGTCATGTTATGGGGCAAGATGTTAAGGTTGCCATGAACGTGGATCCGAGGCTGCACTGGTACCGAGTGAGGTGATGTGGTGGACGACAAGGTGCTGAGGCAATTATGCCAAGCCGAGTGAGGCGGCCACAGAAGGTTGAAATTGGTCTGCGGTAGGACATGTGTGTAGCATACATCAATCAAGAAAGTCAGTGGATGGAATGGAGAGGGATTGACCTTGCAGGGACTTAAGCATGGTATCGGGGCAGAAGAGAGGACACACTGGGTCTTGTTAGCAATGTGAACAAAGGCATGTTTACAGTATGTTTGAAATGTGTTTAAGGATAGGAGGGGTATAAGGACAGACAGGCCACGGGGTGATAGGTAAGAATGTAGGTGGGCGTAGAAGAGTGTTTAGTCTCCAAGGTTAAAAGGGGTAAGAAATAGAAATGACCCTACGTATGAAGGTTTAAAGTTAAACCTAGAAGGACCTCACCTCAGGTGGCCATTATTAGGTCCATACTCTACACTCTACATCACTCATGAAATTACATATATCTAATTGATAAAAAAAATATACGCTAATACCGAAGTGGGTGAATCTTTGCATGTGAGTGATATCCTTGGATGAAGTTTGTAACTGTTCTTTGATACTAGAGCATAAGTTGGAAAGTGACTTAATGTTTTTACTAATGAAATCTACTGCATAAACTGAAGAGTCAACTTTTTGCAATGACATTATGGAGGGATGACTTATATTCAGCAACACAGCTGTTAAGGGGATCTCCATCGATGATATAAAAAAAATGCATGTGTGATGTTACCAATTGCATCAAATGTGGCATTCAGGATGTGAGTGAGAAGCTTTATCTGAGTACCATTCAAAATCTTATCATGATATATGTATGATCTTAGCTCTATGAGCTTGGCATGGTGAAATGTGGCAAGTGAAAATAACTTTAATTAAGGAGTGAGTACTACAGTTATTTCTACATGATTAGTGACAGGGAAGGTTACACCAAGATTCTCTATAATGGCGCCAAGGAGGTTCCATAGATTCCCTGGGAGATGGGCGCCACTAACAGCGAGAAGGGACAGGACTCATCTGCAAGCATAGAGGACTTGGAGTCCGGTTAATGCACTGCTACCAGAGAACCGCCCTACAAAGTACTTATTAGCAAGCTTCAGTTAGTCAAATTGGAGCCATGTCTGTGACTCATTCTTTAAGCTCCTAAAAAGTGCCCTATCATTGTGACACAGTAGTACCTGTAGGGCCCATCAAAGATAGGGTCTAACTTGGGTATAAAAAAGTTTATGGACTTTATGCTCCTTAAAAACTGGTGCACCAAGCTCACTTGTCTTAATCTTTGCTATCTTATGTTAGTTTGCGATTATCTTGTCCCTGGATAAGGTTAGGTTTTCCTTAGCTAACGCAAAAGCTTTCTGTCGTTTGATAAGTAGTGTCTTGACGTAGTTGTCATCATAGGGTCTTATTTCGCATCTAAGAGCTCACCCAGTGAAGAATGATAACTGCAGTTAATAGTTGACAGTACAATGGGTAAATAGAGGTCTCAGTCATCATTATGGTCAGTAATCATAGTTCTCATTAAGTTTAAGATGGACTTGTTCAGTTTTTCTATAATACCATTAGCCTGAGGTTGGTATGAGTGGATATTAACCTTGATGTTCATTAAATTGCATAACTGTGAAAGGATGTTATTACTGTTAATTCTGTTCCATCATCACTGCTGAGGGGACTGGTATCTGCATATAATATTGTTATAGAATGCTCTAGCACCGGTGTGAGCCGACTTGTCTGGTATAGTAACAAGTTCACAGTATCTACTGAGGTTATCAGTGAAAACTAGAATGTATCTGTTGCCCATGGGGGTTGTATTAAATCATGATAGAATATCGAAGATACCTTCTGGAAGGGGAAGTTAGGGATATCATATAACAATGCAGGGGCAGGCTCATGGGTTGAACCCTTGTATAACATGACAACTTAAATTGGAACCATGTCTGTGATATGATGTCAAGATAGAATCTTAATCTAGCATGCTGAGCGGCTTTGGAAACTCCAGCATTAGCTGCCTCTAATGACAAAGGGTAAGGGGGACAAGGCAATCAAGGACTAATAACTGTCTCTAAGTAATTTATCTCCGCTTTCGTTTCTTTTTGGTTCAGGTAATCTAAAGAGAAGGCCTGGCTCTCATTTCTCTGCTCTTATTTCATGTCATTAATATCTAAAGCAACCAAGGGATGTGCAGTTATCAGAAAGCAAGGAGTACACAGGAACTTGAGATAAGGGGTCTGCAATCTTATTTCAAGGGCCAGGGATATACACAATGAAAGGATTGAACTCTAGCAAGGTATCCAAATGCCTGGCCAATCTGGGGGTCTTTGCAGGACATGATATAGGCCAGTGACTGGTGGTCTGTTCTTACTTCTATATCATAGCCTAGAAAATGTTTGAGTGACCATATAATGCTTAGCAATTCCTTGTCAGATGTCGAATAATGCTTTTCGGCAATATTTAAGACCCAACTAACAAAGGCAATGGGCTTTAGCAGAGCTAGTGCCGACATTAGAGGCATCAGTAGCAAGAATGAAAAGTTTGGTAAAATCTGGAAATGCCAACACTGGCTACTCTTTTTTAAGTAGCTGGGAAAGGGGACTTGCAATGAACCCAAAATGGGATATGAAGGGTCTGTAAAAACCTGCTAAACCTAAGAAGCTCTTAATCTGATGTTTATCCTTATGGACAGGGAAGTTACTTGTGTTCTTTACCTTAACATCATTAGGGGAGATTCCTGCTAAGGTTACACTATAATATTTAAGGGAAGAGAAAAAAAACCACAGTATTTCTGTGGTTAATAGTCAATCCAGCTTCATTTAATCTACTGAAAATCTACCAGAGCTTTTCTTCATGATTGGTAACATCTTATGTGTCCACTAATAGGTGGTAAATGACTACATCATTGACAACAAGAACACTCATGACAAGGGACATTATTTGTGCAAAACTCAATGGGGTGTTTCTTAGGCTGCAGGGCATTCGTGTGAACTCCCAGTGTCCAGAAGAAAGGGGGGGGGGGAGCAGTTAGATTTTGAGAATCAGGGTGCATGTATAATTGATGAAATCCTTTGACTAAGTCGAGAGATGAGAAGACTTTGTTGGTAGTCCTGATGTCTGGTAATAACAATCGATGGGAGGGAATAGGAAAGGGTTTGGGAATGGTCAGTTTGTTTAGGCATTTGTAGTCGATAACTGGTCTTATTGTCCCATCTTTCTTTGGTACAAGTAGCATTGGAGTGGACCAGGGTCAGGTACTTGGGGTTATTATACCTTGATCAAGTAGGTTAGCAGTAGCCATGTTGAGTGCAGAGCGGTATTTATGAGAGATGCGATAATGATAACTTGGAATATAGACAGGCTGGGCATTGGGAACCAGGTTAATATTGTGTTGTAGGAGATCAGTCTTGCCAAGGGTCGAGACTCAGAAGGCAGTAGGGAGGGATATTCCTGGAAGAGGTGAGACAAGATCTCATAGTCCTCTTTAAAATCTGGGGAGGGGATTGCCGAGAGGGTTTCATGAAAGGGTGTAGGCGCCTCACCCAGAGTGGGCTGAGGTTGAATGGTTCCAGGCAGGCTGTGGTAATTCCATGATTTCATCTCTAGCTAGTTTGTAATCAATTATCCAGGTGTTATTGTGAAGTCGGATGGGGGTAGGGGTTAGGTTAATGACTCCCCTTCAGATATGGCGGCCTGTATTACCAAGAGACAGGAGTCCTGGAGGTTGAACAATGCTGCATGGTGCACCCTGCATCTAGTAATACACCTCTTTGGTCCTCTATTCTGGCTTGATCATGGCCCTGTCAAGTCAATTGGCTGGTCAAATATGGCTAGGGTCAAGCAGGCACTGTCCAGACGGTAGCGTACAGGTCCCATGACTGCCGTGAGCACTGTAATAGTCACTGAGTATATTTCCTCACTACCCCTGTAGCTGTTGAGATATTTTGAGTTAAACTATAGCTTCCCCTCGTTGGACTC
>NC_061859.1:20848839-20858839 GCF_019202785.1 Penaeus chinensis
CCGTTGTATCTTTATCTCTCTCTCTCTCTCTCGCAACTCTCTCCCAGTACCTTCACTACGAAAATGTTAATGTGTGTTGCCTTCAGGAAGTCCGAACTAATGCTCGTTATGCATTGTGGGATACACATACTATGACAGACCAAATATTGCTAGCCCCTCTACGAGAGGGCTTGGCATTTACATAAAGAACTCAATTCCATCGAAAGTGATTGATGACAATAGTGACAACTCTTGTGTTGAATATCTTAGTATTAAGATATTTCTAGACGGTAAATCTATTACCATCATTAATGTATATAATCCACATGATAGTGAGGTGGTACCTAAACCTCTTGACTGCATGATGCATACTGATACTGTCTTATTGTGTGGGGATTTCAATGCTCGCCATCCTCTCTTAGGCTCCAAGGGAAGTACCATTAGCAAAAACGGTAAGGCTTATTATGACTATCTCCAAAATACTAGTGACCCCATATACTTATTATGCCCCTTCGAAAAAAACTCATTATTTGGGAGGGAAATTGGACTATATAGCTCTATACAATCAGCGCACACTACCAAGTACTGCGAAAGTCATCCCATTCTTAGTTAGTGATCACTGGGCATTAGGTATAACCCTCCCTTTTTGCAAAAGAACCCCACCCCAGCCACGCCTTAGATACCACCTTGCTGCTCAATATCATGATGAATTCATTGAAAGAATTGCCAGCCTGGATCACTTTAATGAAACTCTTTGTCAGCAAGTTGGCAAATACATCCCAAAAGCCCTGCCAAGCACAGATCTTTATCCTCCAGAGGTAGACATGCATAACAACTGAACAGAGATAAAACTTCTTAGGAGGCTTATACGATCTACAGTAAGTCAGCTACGACACTTGGGGAAAAAACCTTCCTTAGCTAGGGTTCTTGTGATTTTTAGTAAAAAGATCAAAGAGATAATAACACGGAAACGGGAGGAAAATTTTTATGCCTGGGCAGAATCAATTGACTCCATGCCAACTATGAGTAATGTATGGAATGAAATCAGCAAGATTAAAGGCAATACATGCAGTATAACAACCCACCCACTTCCAGAAAGGGTAGCCTCATCTCTCCTCAATAAATGGTGTGAGGATTCTTCTCTTGATAGTCTTCCGTTATCCATACGCAGGTGCTCCCTTAAATTAGGCCATACAAACGAAATTGACTATCAGTGCCACCTCTTAGATGAGGCTGATGCACCATTTACAAGGGGGGAACTCCTTGCAGCCATTAAGACTAGCAAATCCACTGCACCTGGGGATGATGGAATCACTTACATCATCCGACTTCTTGCAAAGGTACAGGTTAAGGGAAGAAATCCTCTTCTTGATCTCTTCAACTTAACCTACATGGCAGGCATCTTGCCTACCACTTGGAAACAGGCAACCATCATTCCCATTCCAAAACCAAGACGGCCTGATGAATATAGGCCGATTTCTCTGACGTCCTGCCTGTTTAAAACCTGTGAAAGAATTATCCATACTCGTTTACTCCACCAGATCAAAGACATGATCCATCCATCTGTCTTTGGCTTTTAAAAAGGGAGAGGAACACAAATGTGTCTAGCACAATACCTAAATGCATTACGCACAGTCTTCTTACTTCATAGATTTTAAGGGAGCATTCGACAGAGCCTCCCCTACTGCCATCCTCCATGAACTAACTCTTTTAGAAGTTAAGGGAAAGCTTCTGCTATGGATAAAGAATTATCTATCTTTGAGAAGAGCAAAAGTGTGGTATCAAGGCAACTATGGAGAGTATTGTCTCCTACACTGTTTAATATACTTATGCACTACTTACATTCCAAGGTTAGGTGGACAAACTATTGCAAGAACTGACACTTACCAATATCTTGGTGTTATGGTGACAGCTCCCCACCTTATGTCCCACAACTCACGCTTTGCCAAGGATATTGTTCAAAACATCAAGGAACGTTGCCTTGAGCATTTAAGATCATTGCAATACATAAGTAACAGATATGTAGGTGCCTCCCTGAGAGTCCTAAGGTTGATGTATATCTCCCTTGTCAGGTCCATGATAGACTATGCATGCCCAGTTCTTAGTATGCTGCCACCGATTGCCCTCAAACCCCTTGAAGTTTTACAGAACAAGGCCATGAGAATTATACTTGGATGCCCAATGACTGCTAAAGTTTTCGTCATGAGGAAAGAGTTAGACCTCCCTTCTATTCACAGTCGTGTCATCCAAGTTAACACCATACTTAGCATCAGACTCCTGCAGCTTCAACCCAGACCACAAATCTCCAATATCCTATCAAATGAGATAAATTATAGAGTTAGGCATGCCCGACCTCGATACTTCAATCTCATACAGTCAGACTTAGAATGGAAAACTAAAACTGCTCATACTATCATGTTCTTCAATGTATGGAACAACGAAGCTATTAATATTCCAGATACAGTAATTGCTGCTCCTTGGCACAGAACTCATGTACATGCTTATATTGACAAACCAATAGGGTCTAAATCTTTGGCTTCAAAAATGGAACTAAAAGCTCACTACTCGCATTCTACATCCCTCTCAAGGTACGCCCCCACTTGCAATCTACTGTGATGCCTCCACTAATCCTCATGGAGCAACAGGGATTGGTGTGCTAATTCCTGATATAGCTCTTGAAAAAAGCGTGTGCATTTTCAACTGGACAAGCACAACTGATGCCGAGTCAGTAGCTATACATAATGCCATTAAGAAAGGTAGTGAGCAGCAGCGACACCTGGCTGTCTTTACAGACAGCCAAGGCGCTTTCCACAGGTTTACTGCATTTAATCCAGAAAACATGATAACTAGGAGTATCCTTCACCAAATTTCCAAACTATCAGAACGGGGTACTCAAGTGTCACTATACTGGGTACCCTCTCATATAGGAATATCACCCTGTGACAGGGTTGATCAATTAGCCAGGTTAGCACTTTCCCATGAAGATCCATATTATGTAATACCGCTATCTCTCAATCAAATGAAAAAACGAGTTATCAACTGTCTTAGAGATTATGAGGATCAGGTATGGACCACTAAAAAGATGAAAAAAACGGACATGGTACTATCTGGCATTACGGGAGTATTGCTGGGGCATCAAATTTAGACAAACCCTATAAAGTTTATCACGTACTGTCTAGGAGACAGGTTACTTTAATTAGGCTATGCATAGGATATCAGTACACTATGCAATATGTACAGGATGCAGTTTTGGATGCAAAACCTGTTTCATATTACCATTGCAAACTGTGCAAGTCGCATAACCTCACTCATTACTTACTCTGTTGCATAAAGACTGCATCCTATCAATCAAGTAGTACTGTTCACAGATTAACACTTGTTGATTATATCAACTTTATTATAGACACTGGTCTTGTCTTTGACATGATTAGTGATATAAACGTTTTTTTTTACCAGCCAGATGATATTTTAATAAAGTGATAATAGCACAGCCCTTCAGGCATGTATGTAACACTAATGTTTGACTGATGGCCCTCTACAAAAATAGAAGAACAGCCAGTTTGAATAGATGCTTTGGTATCTTACCCTGGCTCTTTGCAGGGCATGTACACTGTTCTGTAAATAAATGTTATCAAATCAAATCAAATCTCTCTCTCTCTCTCTCTCTCTCTCTCTCTCTCTCTCTCTCTCTCTCTCTCTCTCTCTCTCTCTCACTTTCGATTTCCCTCTTCCTCTCTCTCTCACACTTCTTCGTCTCTCTCTCTCTCTCTGAACGGACGTGTTTTTGCCTCCTCTCCGCTGCCGCCTAACAGCTCAGTAAACCATGGCATCTCACGGTCCCACACAGTCAGAGGGAAATCTGACTACCCTCCCCGGGTCACATGGGGCCAGCCAGAACTCGGACAGCTAGCCCGAGTTCTAATCCCCAGAGTGAAAGGGGACCCTTGGCCCAGGGTTACGTGCCCCCTTCCCAGGGTAATGGGACTTCCGCCCTTAGGATATGGGCCCCTTGGCAGCGCGGGTCAAAGCTGCTACCTCGCCCATGACGATGGGCACCCTCATGGCAGCCAGGGTCAAGGCTCACCCCCCCCCCCCCCCCCGCCCAGGGCAAAGGGCGACTCTGCAACCCGGACAACCACAGCAGCCCGATCAGTAATTACAACGAAACCAGTAATTCCAGTGAGAACAGTGCGAACAATGAAGAAAAAAACAGATAAATGGAAACCGTGAATACAGTGCAGACAGAAAAGCTGTCTATCAGGTAGGCAGCATAACTATAGTGCTAAACACGATCCTATGCTTCATTGCAACAAAAAAAGCATGGGCTCGGATGGTTCTGTGTGATCAAATCCGGAAACTGTACAGCCCGGATGAGATCGAAAACGCCTACAATATCATTCTGCATATATCAGACTCAAGAAGGACAAGAAATATAACTAAAGATATTAAAAGGATGACAAACTCCATAGTGCATACCATGATCGATCAGTGTTTAAAAGAGGACAATATAGTGTTTGCTACAACAACGACAGACACTCCCGTCACTGACTGGTCTCCACCACCTAAGCAAACAGGTATCTCTACACTATTTGTAAAAATCTTTCAAAAACCAAAACACCAAAATACACAAACACAACACGAACCTTCCTTCGTCAATCAAGATCTTATTGAAAATAAAGTTGATTTGCTGATCGGAATGTTCCGAACAACAATCTGCAATCAACAGTCTAATTTGCCAAGGTGCGATGTTTTCTCAGCCACAGGAATACGGAAAGGAAGCTTTTGTCACAACATCCTCGACCCTATCCCATCACGCAATATCTGATCTCCAAACCCCTGCCCACGATCAATCCGCCTACTAATCCTTCCCCTTCGCATCCCCTCCCCCTCGCAGAACGACATTTACCTCTACTCCAGAAATTGAACACACTCCTATACCCACCATGGCAGCAAACACGACTAACGCCTCTCCTAGCTCCCCCCTACCACAACCACCCTCCCCCGACACTCCGTCCCCAATACCCACTCCCTCTCTACCCACTCCGACCCAGCAGACTCACGATCTTGCTGACGCGCCAGCCACCCCTCGTCCGGAGCCACGCAAGCGTCTGCCCCCCCAGAAAACGCAGACACGTCCCCAACCGGTATGAGCACGAAGCCACTACACAAGTCATACCTAGGAGAAGCTACTTTAGAAACAGTAAAAGGAAAAACAAGCAAAAACATTTCCCACCAAATCGCCAGTGGGAAGATACGACACACCACCACGTGCCTGGAGTACCTCCCCCCCCCCTCCTACTACCCCTCCTGCTCCATAAACACCACAACTCATCATCAACAACTACGCGGAACGAGTGGAAACACAAACAAACAAACGAGCAGCCGCAGCCCCACCAAAATGAGGAAGGTTTCGTTCAAGTCAACTCTAGAAAACAAAGAAGAAAAACAAGGGAAGAACGCCACTCGTCCTCAGGTAGTGTACCTTTATATCACGAGTTGCCACCCAGACACAGATGAAGACGATATCGAAGACTTCCTGGAAAATAATTTCAACCAAATTTCCAATGTCAAAGCCTTCAAAACTAAAATGACACATAATTATTACTCTAGCTTCGCAGTCACTATAAGGGGCAAAGATATAAAACCAGATCTTTTCCTAGAGTCCGACATCTTTCCCAACAATGTAAAAAAAGTATTCCTAAATAGAAACAAGTACAAAGGCGAGCAGAATGTTTGACGTTGCAAATCCGGCGGTCAAACCACTAAACACCATAAGAATAGAACACATCAATGCAGTCCCTCCTCGGTCATTTCGAAGAAATCAAATTGATAATTAAGGAGAGAAACATTGATATTTTGTGTATTAGTGAAACTTGCCTTCACCAAGAAATATCAAGAGTCTTCATATATGTAAGCAATACCCTTAAATCAAATAAGATCTCCTCTGCAACTGTAAATCATACGGCAGTAGAGGACATCTGGGTAACCGTACAAAGCAGTATGTATCCTTCCTTCCTCGTCGGCACAATCTACAGACACCCTCATGCCACCACATAATCATTTGACTACCTAGAAAATATTCTCAGAGAAATGTTAACAAAGAGAAGACCACTTTTCATCTTAGGTGATTTAAATGACGATCTAAATAAACCAAATGCAAAATTAAATGGGATAATTAACAAAAACAAATTAAAACAACTTATAAAGAAGCCTACAAGGATTACAGAAAACACCTCATCCATATTAGATGTTATAATAACAAACAGACCCGATATTACACTACACGCAGACGCTGTCCCATGCTACATTGCCATATAACCATGATCTTGAATATAGAAAAAAAAACAAAGCGAAAACCAGTCAATAAAACCTCTCGCGACCTAACGCATTACGATCCTCAATTATTCTGTCAACATATTATAGCCAATGACTCGTCACTGTCAGAGATCTTAACAACTGACGACGTTGACAAACAAGTTAATATTCTTACCACCGTGATAAAGAACGGCCTTGATGCCGACGCTCCTTTTAAAACAAAAACGGCTAGGCATCCTCACGCCCCCTGGATAAATGAAAACATTAAGAGGGACATAAATTATAGAAACAATACTCACAAAGCTCTCAAGATAAACAGATTTCACACCACCCTTCAGGCTGAATACAAACAGAAGAAGAAAAATGTTAAAACACTCCTCCGCTGGGCGAAAACTAATTATTTTTAAAATAAGTTCAATGAATGCAGAAGCGATTCTGCCGAAACGTGGAAACTAGTAAATATATTAGTGCCTAAGAACAAACAAAACACAGAAACTTCCCAAAATTCCATAAATGATATAGAATACTTTAATAACTTCTTTGCAGAAGTAGGTAGACGCACTTTTGAACAGACAACTGCCCCCACATATCAACACAACATAAACGAAACGAACACTACAACAAACTTCTTCAGACCGCAACCAGTGGGAGTAGAAACAATAATCCTAACAATAAAACACTTAAAAAAGACAAATTCCGTGGGAGCATAAGGAATTGCACATCGTTTCATAAACGATAGTTTACCAGCAATTGCATACTCTCTGACAGTAATTATTAATACTTTTATAGGCACCGGTGTTTATCCATCACTATGGAAACATGGCATCATAACTCCGATTTTCAAATCCGGTGACTGAGACGAAATCAATAATTAACGACCCATCACTATACTACTAGTAATGTCTAAAGTTCTCGAGATAATAGATGCAAACCAATTAACAACATTTTTAGAAGCGAATGACCTTATATCTAACACGCAACACGGTTTTAGGAATAAATTATCAACCGAAACGGCATTACTAAAAGTCACAAATGAAATATATAATAATATAGACAATAACCAGATCAAATCACGAAATTGATAATTTTTGGTTCAAAAGTTACCTGTCCGCGAGAACTCAGTCGGTCAAAATCCATGAAAAATTATCATCAATGCAATCAGTTTCGTTCGGTGTTCCACAAGGCTCAATCCTTGGCCCAATCTTATTTACTATGTTCATAAATGATTTGTCATCAATTGCAACAAACTGTCTTCTTGTTCAGTACGCCGACGACTCTCAATTTCTTCACGCTGCCTCTGTAAACAATCTAAATGAATTGATAAAAAAGACTAAACAGACCCTAACAGAAGCAAAAAATTAATTCGATATGAATGGACTGAAACTAAATCCACAAAAAAACACAATGTATTTTCATAGGCAGCCGTCAGAACATAGCAAAAATACCCACATATACAGTTATAGATTTCCAAGGTTGCTACATCAAACCCAACACAACAGTATAAAAAACTAGGGGTACACGTAGACAGATACATGACATTCAAGACACACATTGATCACATCTACAGAAAAGTAATGGGCACACTGATATACTTGAATCATATAAAAATAAAATACCCACAGAAACAAGAATTGCTGTTATACAAACACTAGCACTTAGTATCCTTAATTACTATCTAAACATCTGGGGCTTCACAAACAAAACACAAATACAAAGGACACAGAAACTACATTACTTCGCGGCAAGAGTAGCACTGGGAAATTTAGATTAATATGACCACATCACACCACATATAAACAAACTAAAATGGCTAAAAGTACAACAGAAATACAAATATGACACGTGTATTCTGATCCATAAAATAATACAAGGAAATTACCCAAATTGGCTATTACCTATACAAACAACAGGTAACATAACGGGTGTCCTTACAAGGCAAAATAACTCCTTATATATCAAAAGATCGAATACAGAAACCGGGTCAAGAAATATGCAAATCCGACTGGTGATCTGGAACCAACTACCAGAAAATATTAGAAATATCTCCAACCAAAAAACATTTAAAACAAAAGTGAAAGAACATCTACTGAAATATCATTGACATCAGGCGTTTGAACATCAAGCCAAGTACGAAATTTCAGTTATCTGGGATATCAATATTCTATCTAATCTAGTTAAACAAGCATTATATAATATCTATGTATATAACATCCTTTTACATAATGTAAACAACATATCTATGAATGTAATACCTCTCTCTCTCTCTCTCTCTCTCTCTCTCTCTCTCTCTCTCTCTCTCTCTCTCTCTCTCTCTCTCTCTCTCTCTCTCTCACTCTCTGTCTCACTTTCTCTCTCTCTATCTCTCTCTCTCTCTCTCTCTCTGTCTGTCTCTGTTTCTGTCTCTGTCTCTCCTTCCCTCTCGCTCTCGCCTGCTTGTCTTCCCATGTTTATTGCTCTATTCAGTGTAAACAAGAAAATCAATCTTTAATTCAGTATGAGAAGGATCTGAGAACACTACACATTCAGGCAACCTAATCAACCTTCACATTATGATATTAAGTCTTCATACTTATCTTCTGCAATATTAGGGGATTGAGAATATAATCTCTGTAGATTATCAATTACACTTTGTGACTCTCGTTATTATTGAGTTAACGAATTGTTTTTACTCTACAAATGACAGGTTATGAAGAATATAATGTTATTGTCACTTCGTTTTACCATTAACTGCATTATATTTGTCCACTCTATTGCATTTCCTTGGTCATATGTTTTGATGACAAGGACTCGTAGATCTTTTGGAAAACGGCAGTCTGAAGGGTATGCGCCGTATATGGATCTTCCTCCTAGGTCAGTGGTTCTTAAGCTTTTAACTACCACGCCCCCTGTAGGAATTTGTCCTTCCCTCCACGACTCTTTTACATCTGTAGATAAAATTCTTTTTTAATGAGTATGAATTAGTGGCATTATAATCAAACTTTCCCTTTTGTGACCATGCTCTCGTTAAGAGAGAAAATATTTACATTTTTCCGAGGACTCGCAGCCCCCTTTGGAAAATACTGAAACCCCCCTAGGGGGGCGCTCCCCCAGGTTAAGAACAATTGTCCTAGATAATCGAAATATGGGAAAAAAACTGTGTTGGAACTAGATATCACCAACGTTCAGAGATACAGAGAAACTCTGAATGTTTTTTTTTTTTTTCTGCAATAACACTGTTGCAATAATGGAGCTTTTATTTTGACCTGGACAGCTATCTGTAAACAAAACGACATCAGTCTTACCTTCATCGCCCAAGTACATCTTCAGGCATGTACCTATGTCAGGTATTGGAATTGCACACTCGACTCTTCAGCTCATACGCGGTCAGGTTAAAGTTAAAGTTCGCTAACCTTCTTTTATTGAATAACTGACTTGTAAGGCAAATGTTGCTGGTTGTTGCTGGTTTCGTTTTTGTCCTTTATCATTCGTACGGCTCCCTTCTTTGTTGATACAGCTCCTCTTTTTTTAAAGTCTTTCTTGGGGTTGTGGAATGAGATGTTCTGTGTGCTTAATACATTACAGTATGTCTTTCAAACAATTTCTGCTTGCTAAGGTTTGGGATCAAATGGTTCGTCGTAGAATTTTTGCGAATATGATGTGGTTCCATTCTTGGAAACCTACTTATGTGGTTCAGAATAACTTTTCGTCTACCAAATCAAAAGGGCAG
>NC_061859.1:20871339-20886339 GCF_019202785.1 Penaeus chinensis
ACCAAGGACTGCGGGCAGTGAGGCTGGAGAGTTTCTGTGAGAAAGAGCGACCATGGGTGGTGGATATGGACCGGAAAGAATCATGAGCAACGCTGGCTATGATCTTTAAGACATGTCTGGGAAGCCGCTCCTTCAGGAAGTCCAAGCGTACTCGTGAACGATAGAAGGCATGTTCAACACCCCTCCTACCAGCGCGGATACGTTTAAGGAGGAGAGAGCGTGCGTGGTCCGGAAAAGGAGGGTCCTTCATCTGACATTTTCGGTAAATCTAGTTTTTGCATTGTTGTTTTTTCTCACAAACACACACACACACACACAAACACACACACACACACACATATATGTGTATACATATATATAAATTCATACATAAATATATATATATATATATATATATATATATATATATATACATATGTACATACATATATATATATATATATATATATATATATATATATATATATATTTATATATACATGCGTATATAAATATATATGTGTGTATGCATATATATACATACATATTTATATATATATATATATATATATATATATATATATATACATATACGTGCATATATATATATATATATATATATATATATATATATATATATATATATATATATATATATATATATACGTGCATATATATATAATATATATATATATATAATATATATATATATATATATATATATATATAATATATATATATATATATATATATATATATATTTATATGTATATATATTTTCAAGAAAAGCTATGTACAGTTTGAAATCAAACAAAAGCCATATCATAAAACTAAAAAACGTAACGATAAATCACAATTATTATCCAAAATATGATCAGATCCAGCTCCGTATGCAAGACAAAGTATACTCAGGCTTAACTTTATCTTCTTGTGTAGCTTCTGAGGCGTAGTCGGTTTCATTCACACAAATAAAAAATAAATAAATAAAAATAAACACCTCTACTGAGTATTTTTCGCAGGAAAATGGGCGACTTCTTTATACACAAATTTTCAAATTGAATGAAATATAAACCTACCCAAAGTTAAAAAAAAAAAAAAAAAGTATATATATATATATTAATTGTAACCATTAGAATATTTTTACGGTTTATTTAGAACTGAAGAAAACAAAGAAACAGATACATAATTAAAATTATGCATTTCGACAAACAACTGCATTTATTAAGTAAAAAATAAGAAAACCTGTTAAGGAAAACACAACAAGAAAACACGATTATTAACCCATTGCCGACGGGCATGGTATGTACGTATATGACATGCCCACTGTGAGTTTACTTGTTTATTTTTTTTAACACATAGATGGCTACACTATGGCTTATCACGAGTAATGCCTGTCTCGCCCGTTCACCCTTTGCATCGATTTGCGAAAATATTTTACGTTATCTTGTTTTGCTGTTACTAATGTTTATAACATTATAGTCATTATTATCTTTATAATAAAAATAACACGATTGTTTTTTATTTGTTTTTTGGCGGGGGGATTTCTTGGCTAACAACCAGCAGCATGTGGCCAAGATTAAGCCAATGGATCTTATTCATTCTATCAGTCTATATAAGGTCATACATTTTTGTCTCCTTTAGAAAAGCAATTACTTTACTTATTATTTTTTAATCATCTGACAACAGATTTGATATTGTAAATTCTTTATTTTTCATTCTGAAATAATTTTGGAGTGGTTGTCTGGGGTTTAAGTGATTTGGGCATACTATTAACAGATGGTAAGGTTGGTGTTGCATTGGTGGCATTGAGGAGAGAAAGTTCTCTTTATATAGGACATGAGGTGGGTGATTCTGGTGGCATTGCCCTGATTGATTGATTGATTATTTAAAATTATCTGCCGCGTCAACAGCTAAGGTCATTAGCGGCGAACATCTTAGACTGAAAAATATTAAAATATTTAAACGATAAAACTCTATCAATAAATGTCATAAATAACAATAAATATGATATTAAAATCGAAGCATAAATATTATGCTCTAAATGTCTAAAAAACTATTGCATAAACATTATGCATAACTAAATTTTATTGAAAATATTAGTTTCCCAAAGGAAACTAATAAGACCTTCTATGTCACAGTCCTCCCCCAATACATTTTTTAGTGTATATGGGGGAGACAAGTACCTTCCTCTTTGGTCTGAGAATGTTGCACATCTTTCCATTACATGTGCGACCGTTAATGGCTCTTGTTATTACAACTTCTACTTGTCGGTTAGGGTGGATGCTGGTCACCCAACTGCCAAGGTCATCTCTAATCTCTCGCAGTTTATTTCTAGAGGTATGCTTCCATTGTTCCCTCCATTTATCACGAAGACAACTCCTGATGCTGGATTTCAAGTCAGTGTGTGGGAGAGGAAAACGAGCATCACAGGGCTGAGTTGCTGCTGCCTTGGCCTTCTGATCAGCTCGTTCACTCCCACTGATACCAACATGTGCTGGCACCCAACACAGAGTTATCTTTTTACGTGCTGACATCAGTGCAAGCCAATCTTGAACCTCCCTCACCACTGGATGTGACGAGGTTAAGCTTTTGATTGCTTGCAGGGCACTACGAGAGTCACAATATATTACAACGGAATGGTTTGTAAGATCTCTAGTCATCTTGACTGCTGCAAGGATGGCATGTAACTCTGCAGTGAAAATCGAGGCTGATCAAGAAAGACTGCCAGATGCAGTCTTCCTTCTGCTCACTGCTGCAAAGCCCACACCATTTTCAGATTTCGAACCATCTGTATATATTGCATATGATTCTTGGTACATAGAAGTGTGTTGATGAAATATCTCTCTGACTTCTGCTTCGGATCTCTCCCCTTTCCCGATTCCGACCAAATCGAGCTCGACTTGATTAGTCCAAAGGGGAGACTTGGGAAGTTCCAACAGCCAGAACCTTTGTGAGATTTAAATTAAGATTTTCCACCAGATTCCTCATTCTCCTACCATAGGATCGGCTATCCTCAAGGGGGTTGAAAACCAATCTGGATGTAGGAGATCCCGGAATCCTTTGTAGTCTCGTGTAGTAAACCAGGTTCATGTAGTCCCTGTGTAATGAAAGAGGTGGTTCTCCACTCTCAGCATACAGGGACTCCACAGGTGAAGACCTGAAAGCCCCTATACAGATTATCAGAGCTTCATTATGAACCGAGTCCAACATCCGGAGAACAGTGGGAGTTGCAGATGAATAAGCCTCAGATCCATAGTCAAGTTTACTACGAATAAGCGCTCGGTAAAGCCGTAGAAGCGTTGTGCGGTCTGCACCCCAAGATAGGTGTGAAAGAACCCGCAAAATACTAAGCGCTTTTGTAGCTTTCACCTTCAACTATTTAATGTGAGGCACCCATGTAAGCCTTGAGTAAAAAATTAGACCCAAGTACTTTACCTCTTGGACAAAATGCAGTGGGTTTGCTCCTAAATAGAGGGAAGGATGGAACTTTTCCCGTTTGTGGAAATGCATAGCCATGGCCTTGCTTGGAGAACATTTGAACTCATGGTATGTTGCCCATTGCACAACCTGATTTATTGCAGTCTGCATGTGCCCTTGCACATCCTGTAAGCTTCCTCCTGAGCAGTAAAGGGTAAAGTCATCCACATACAGACTACATGAGACAGCTCTTGGAACGACCTTTACGATGCCATTTATAGCAATGGCAAACAGGGTCACACTTAAAACACTCCCTTGTGGGACCCCTTCTAGCTGGTCTTCCAGGTTAGAGAAGCTGTTTCCCACCCTCACTCTAAACTTCCTGTCAGCAAGGAAGCTTTGTATGAAGGTAGGCAATGCTCCTCTTAAACCAATGTCATACAGCTTCATGAGTATGCCATGCTTCCAAGTAGTATCATAAGCCTTTTCAAGGTCAAAGAAGACTGCTAACATATGACGTCGCTGTGTGAAGGAATTCTGTATAGCAGTTTCCATCCTTACAAGTGCATCTGTGGTCGATCTCAGTTTTCTAAACCCATATTGATATGGGGTCAGTACGTTTTCCTTTTCTAGCAGCCATGTCAACCTGAAGTTTACCATTTTCTCCATCAACTTGCAGATGCAGCTCGTGAGAGAAATTGGTCTATAATTCCCTGGTATAGAAGCATCCTTGCCAGGTTTTGGGACAGGAATGCTTATAGCTTCTTTCCATGTGGATGGCACTGTGCCCTCCCTATATATCCTATTGAATAGATCCAACAGGAAGGTTTGGGAACTCTCCGGTAAGTGAGATATCATTTGGTATGGAATATCGTCATTTCCTGGGGCAAGCTACGGCAGAGCTGCAAAACAGAGTCCATCTCCTTGCGCAAAAATGGAAAGTTGTATGGAAGTTCTGCTGCAGTGCTACTGAAGAACGACAGTGTGTGTCGTTCCTGTTCATCCCGAAGAGTGGAGAATCGGGCAGTGTAAGATGCCCCAGAGGAGATCTCTGCCATGGATTTTGCCAGCTCATTTGCAACATCTATTTTGTCTGTTAGGATTATACCATCTATTTTCAGAGCAGGTGGTGATATGGATGTGCTCTTTCCAGTGATCTTACGCACCTTGCCCCATACCCATGCTAAGGGGGTCCCAGAGTTAATTAAGGAGAAAGATTGTCTCCACGATGTCCGCCTAGCCTCCTTTAGCACTCGTCTGGCCTTGGCTCGGGTCTTTTTGAACTGGATCAAGGTTATATTGCTTGGGCGTCGTTTCAACTGCCTTAATGCAGCTTTTCTTGCTCTGACAGCTTGTTGGCATTCATCAGACCACCATGGTACCGGAGGTCGACGGTACTGCCCGCTACTTCTGGGAATTGATGCTTTTGCTGCACGGTGAATTCGTGATGTGAAGTGATTAACAGCATCTTGAACACACTGGAAATCATTCACAGATCCTTGCAATACTGCAGTTGATCTAAAAAGATTCCAGTCTGCATGTTCAAGTCGACATCTCTGCACTCCATTGGCTGGAATACCATTCACCTCCTCCAAAAGTATTGGATAGTGGTCACTTCCATGTAAGTCTTCCATGACCTGCCAAGTGAAATTCAACTGTGAATTAGGTGAACCAATTGACAGGTCAATATTGGAGAATGTCCCATTTTGAATTTGGAAATGTGTGGGTGCGTCACTATTCAGTAAAACAAGGACTCCAAGGCCCTTCCTCGAGGGTTGCACAAAGTGTCTCCCCAGAGGTGATGCCGACCATTGAAGTCTCCCAAGAGTAGAAATGGATGAGGCAACTGCCCAAGTATGTTGAGATTATGTGGAGGGAGGTAGATTGATGCAACAGTGTAAGGTCGTGTCAAGCCTATTCTCACAGCCTTCACCTGCAGTGTCGTCTGCAGGTGGATGGCCTGGAAGGGAATATCCTCACGTACCATCACTGCTACTCCTCGATGAGGTCCATTATCAAAGGTCCCATAATGGGCTTGAACTTGGAATCCTCTCAGGGAAATTGGACGATTTTCCCTGATCATAATCTCTTGTAGGCAAACACAAACTGGATTACATGAAGCTATCAGATGTTGCAGTTCTTCCCATTTTGCATGAATTCCCTGACAATTCCATTGGATTAGGGTATCCAGTTCTTCAGGTTGACAAACTACTTCATAAGGTGTTTGGCAGCACCTTTGGTTAAGGCCCGCCCCACACCTTTAGGCTGTCCCTTTCCAGCATCTTGGGAGTACCTTTTGATGGGTTATTTAACTGTGGAACTAGTTTCCACAGGCTTCCTTTGGACAGGCTCAGAATTTCTTTGCTTGGGCAAAGGACGGACCTGAGCCTTCGATTCAGGAGCATTCTGTCTAGCAGCGGAGGCCCCTGTGGACCTGGTAGCCTCAGGAGCCCTGCCTGGTGGCTCCAAAGACCCGACTCTATGAAGATTCTTTTGAACAGGCAAATGGCGTACCTGAGCCTTTACTTCAGGGGGACTCTGCCTAGCAGCAGAGGCCCCCGTGGATGTGGTGGCAGCCGAAGCTGTCACCGTTGAGGCCTCTGGAGCCTGAACTGATGGCTCCAAAGACCTTACTTTGGGAGGAGGAGTCTCCTCAATAGACCCTTCACTCCTACTCCGTTTCTGGTGCAACTCACCAGAGGCACTTTCAGCATTTGCGGACTGAGGTTTAAAGGTAGTGGCAGTGTGTGTGGTGATAGAAGTATTGGAGGGTAAGGGATGGCGGGAAGGAGGATGGGCTAGAACTGAGGCAAAGGACTTACCCGGCTGTGCAAACAGCACACGTTTACATCGCTTTGCTTCTGCAAAACTAACTTTCTCCTTGCTCCTTATTACCAATACTTATATTTCAAACTTGTACCTTTTACATTGCTTAGAAGAAGCTTCATGATCTTTGCAGTGGTAAGAGCATATTGGACCTGATGACCTGTTGTACCACATTTCACACACACTCTTGGTTGTCTATTTTCCTTAAAACGGCAAGTGTTGGCTCCATGCCCATAACCTTGGCAGTGGAAGCACCGCATAGGGTTGGGCACATATGGCTTCATCTTGAGGTGGTACCATGCCAATTTAACTGATTCAGGTAGGACTAATGATTCAAAAGTTAGAAGAAGAGCCTAACTTTTGACTGTTCCAAACCATCAACTTTTTTTAAAAACGTTTTATTGCCACTACCTTTAAGTTCTTAAGTTCGTCTAACAGTTCCTCCTTAGAATACCTCATCAGGTCTCGGGAAAAGACAATTCCCTTACACTGATTGAGGGTTTTATGAGGAGAACGTGAGACCTAAGCCCCAGGAATGTTGCATATCGCACGCAGACGTTCACTCTCGTCCGGTGACGAAACCTCAACTATCAGGCTACCATCTCGCTGTGGGGTGATGCGAGGATCACGTTGACATACCTCGACTATCTTCCGATGTACTTCAAAAATATCAAGATCCATGATAGATACACCATCAATGGTCTTCACTACTAGAAATTTACTATATGATACACTTTCAAATTTACCAGGTAAGATTTCCTTAATGGATTGAGGAGGACTTTTCTCCTTCTTACCTGGTTTGGAAGTTCGGGAACCATTACGATTCCCATTCTTGCCCTTTGGAATCTGGTAAGGCTCCAGAGTGACAATATTTGATGTTCCAGAGGGATTGGCCGGGGGATTGCAAAGCTCGTCAGGGAGAGAGCAAGTTCTTTCTAAATTTGTAGAAATCATACAAATTATAAATCTTCATTTCCTCACCCCCCCCCCCCCACCCACCATGGAGTCAAACGAGGGGAAGCTATAGTCGGGACTCAAATTTTCCTAACAGCCACAGGGGTAGTGAGGAAATATACGCAATCACTATTACAGTGCTGATGGTAGTCGCAGGACCTGTGCGCTACCGACTGGACAGTGCCTGCTTGACCCTAGCCATATTTGACCAGCCGATTGACTTGACCGGGCCTTGATCAAGCCACCCGTCTAACCAGAATAGAGGACCAAAGAGGTGTGTTGCTAGCTGCAGGGCGCAGCGTGCAGCATCGCTCAACCTCCAGGACTCCTGTCTCCTGATAATACGGGACGCCAAGCACGGCAAACACACGTTGGAGAGTTCTCCCTGGCCCAAGATGGAATGAACCAGGGGTGGGTGCACCATCCCCTCTCATAGGCCTTGGTGCACCAGGAAGCCATTTTGTCTCATCCCTCACTAGTGATCTCTAGTATGGGTAGCCCTCTGGTCCGGCTCACCAGCTCATTGGGACCTCAAGCCCCCCCACCGCGGCAAGGCGGCTTCCGTTAGGGGGGCATTGACCCTAAGACGGGCCCAAACCACCCCCTCCCTTCTTACTTTCCTGTGTCCCGTAGTTCTATTGTTGGCTTTATTTTATTGACTATTTGTAGGTTGGTCCACTCACTTTGCCACAGGAGATGTATTTTTGCTTTTATAAGAGACATAAAACACCTGAGATCTGTACGAATATGTTGATGTCCAGATCGTCAGTTGACCCGGCTAATTTATCAGCCTGTTTATTGCCATGGATACCAGAGTAGCCTGGTACCCATATATGCTTGATTGATTTGTTGGCACCATGTAACTTACGAATGATATTACCCAACAATTCATGTTAAGTGGTTTCTAATGATTTAATAGCTTTAAGTGAACTTAATGAATCTAAAAAAAAAAAAATATATTCTATCGAGGGTCGTTGAAAGTGCAAAATCAATATCATTATCAATGGCAAAAAGTTCAGCAAGAAAGATTTCTGTATGATTCGGCAGTCGAAACTTTAATTGACATTCAGTTGATCATACACCCGCACCCACACCCTCATTTGTCTTGGAGCCGTCGGTATGTATATGATAAAAGAATTGCTGGCATACCTCCACCTCCCGCGCCATGGCCTTAGATGATGGAAGCCAAGCTTCCATGATGGAAAAAATGGGTTTACCCATGGCGCTATGTTTGACAGAACTAGGGTATCGATAGTAGAGAGCTCTATACCGACTTTCTCGACGAGGTCGTGGAGTCGCGTGGCAAAGGGCCTAATGCCTCTAATGCCATTGGTATGGCTTGGGTATCGAGCCACCCTAGCGGTATAGATCAGGGTTAGTTGGCCGCGTCTGAGTTGGAGGGGAGGTACTCCTTAATCCACCTTAAGACGCTCGATCCGAATGTACTTCAGGGCTACAAGACACACGCAAACAGGCATTCTGCACTGCATCCAATCCCTTCAAAGTCGAGTTGATGCCGAGCCATACACGATTGACCCATAATCTAATATAGACCTAACCAGGGCTTTATATATCATTAGCAAAGACTTTCTATCAGCTCCCCATTTATTATTATCAATGCACTTTAATAAATTTACTGCTTTTTGGCATTTATTCTTTAACTGACCAATGTGGTCTTTCCAATTGAGTCTAATATCAAAGAGTAGACCAAGAAATCTAGCAGAATTTTGAATAGGTATTGGGTGGTTATCTAAAGTTAGTCTGATGTTTAGCATCTTTCTATGTGAAAAAATACCCCAATACTCTTTCTTAAGGAAAACTTAAACCCCACTGGAGGCCCCAGTTATTAATCATATCCAGTGCCAGTTGGATGTGATTAGCCGAGAACTCTGCATTATTGCTGGAATTCCACAATGCGCAATCATCGGCGTACAGTGAGTATTTAAGATTCCAAGGGGGAGCTGGTAGGATGTCATTAATCATACATGAATATAATGTTGGCGACAAAAAACTTTCTTGTGTGACCCCGTTTACCTGGAAAAAAATATCCGAAGAAATGACATTGTCAGAAATCAATTTGACAACAAAAGTTCTGTCAGAAAATAAATAAAACAAGGCAAGTTTCCACATAATCCAAAAGCATAAAGTTTTCTGAGTAGGCCATATCGCCATGTCATGTCGTAGGATTTTCTATATCTTAAAATACTGAAATTAACTCATCTTTTTTGGTAATTGCTCTTGAATATTACTGTCCAGTTTTACTAGTTAATCGTCAACTAGCAAATTTCTGGAATTTAAAAAATGCAATAGCCAACTGTTAACAATTCGTTCCATGACCTTGCATAAGCAACTTGTCAACGTAATTGTGCGGTAGGAGATGACAGATCTGGGATTACCCCCTCCTTTCAATATGGGAATGATGTGGGCGAAGTGCCATGAGTTTGGAAAAGTGTAGCTTTTCTAAATTTCATTGTACACTTCTAGCATCATCATGTTATTAACATCGAAAGATGTTCTTTTCTTATTTATTTTATTGACCGTGGACCAAACCTATGATATTTTTTATTGCGGTTGATTGTAGAGACAAAGCTTCGCCAGGGAGTCTCTTTTTGCTTGTCTTATTTTTCTACGAGCCCTAGCTCTTGCTTGTTTGTAGTTGTAAAAGTTCTCATTAGTGATGTTATTTTTGAAAAGCCTGTAGGCCCTTTTGTGTCGGCACAGCGCCCACGGGAATCTTGTGTCCTCCATGGAACTCTATGCTTATCATTACCTGTCGAAGTTTTAGGAATGGATAGCAATGCTGCTTCTAAAACCCATAATGTACGATGAGCATTAAAATCACCTAAACTTACTTTATTTTGTGGCAGACTATCCTGAAGAGCAAAGAGCTCATCATAGACTATCACATTATCAGGTGGACAATAAACTGAACATATAGTCAGATACGTGACATTAATTTTTACATTGCATGTGACAAGCTCCAAAGTAGAATCAATAGTCACTTCAGTGAAAGGGAGGCTTTGGTAGATGTACATGGCGACTCAGCCTCCACCCCTACCCTCCCGATCCTTCCTCAGCGAGACGACTTCGTCAGAGACGAGGTGTGTTAAGTGCGTTTCTTGGAGAACTATAATATCGGGAGCATAGGATGAGGCTAATAATTTAAGGTCATATACTTTAGATCTAAGACTTCGACAGTTCCATTGTATAATGATTGATGCGAAGATTTCGTTTTATGGGGTTTGGAAGTGCCTTGTTCAGTTTTAATTTTCTTTTTATGGGAGGGAGGCGCCTCCTCTCCCTCGCTTCCCGGGGACCTCTCAGAAGCCTCCATGTCCTGCACCTCCTGGCGAGGGAGACGACTGACTGATTTCAATCTGCTTCTCACTCGAGAAACCGATCGTAAGCCAGGCGAAATCCTCACAGGAGTAGCCTGGACGGGGCTAAGCCTCCTTAAGAGGTTTATGCTGAGTTGATGCAGCCATTTGATTGACCAATTTAGTCAGTTGATAAACTTTAATATTTAATTATTTAACGGTTTGATTGAGTTCATCAATTTCTTTATTCTTAGCTGCAAGCTGTTGACTGACATTACTTGCACTAGGGGTGATGTTAGTTACTGTTGCAGCATAGGGGATATCGAGTTTGTGTCTAAAACTTTCCACTTTCCTCTTAGCTCCTTCAGGATACTGCACTCACTAGATCCTGACTGATGGGGACCTCCACAGTTAGTACATTTGGAAATATGGCTAGTAAATGTGATGGTGTCAGGGGCTTCAGCGCATTTACGGCAAACAAATTTACTTGAGTATTTATCAATACATCTTAATGAGGTGTGTCCGAATTTTTGGCATCTATTACAATGCATTGGCTTTTGGATGCAAGGGCTTACTTGGACACATTCATATAATGAACGTCCACTACGTCTCCCAGTTTTCCATCCTCTACCCCCCCTCCCCCGTGGAAACCTGGTTGCGTTCTCAAGTACCACAGAGGGATTCGAGTTATGTGTAGGACACTTCCTTACCGCCGAACTTGCCTAGGCGAATGTAATTCAATGCCAACCCCCCAGGCGAATACGGAGTTCACAAGGAAATCCGGTAAGCTAAGGAAAGTCACATGAAGGTGAAAAGAATTCAGATCAAAAGAAAAAGAGTGCCCAAAGGACGCCCCAGACTACTGGGCCTCCCTACCCAGGGGCCAAAGCCACAAGGGCTACCTTAGTGTAGAAGAGAGCTGCGAGTCTGAGGTGGGGTGCTGACTACGCCTACTGTAGCCTCGTGTCACCTGCAAAAACAAGAGCACTGAAGGTGCTGGCAAAGCATTTTAAAGTGCGAAAGGGTCTGTAATTACAGGATTTACTTAATTTCAATTTACTTTAGAACACAGAAGCAACAATGTTAACCGAGATGAGTGACCCCGGGCTCTAGGGTAGCTCTTGTGGCACAAGACATAGTATTTATTGCTGTTGCATTTTCAACAAGGTGTGCGCTCATCAAAGTTTCATACACGAATCTGATCGATATTCATAGCACTAGTAAAAAAAAAAAAAAAAAATGTTTTCCCAGCCAATTCAGGTTAGATCACAAGATCTACCACCACTAACAGAAGCCGCCTTGCCGCGGTGGGGGGGCTTGAGGTCCCAATGAGCTGGTGAGCCGGACCAGAGAGCTACCCATACTGGAGGGGTTACCAGTGAGAGATGAGACAAAATGGCTTCCTGGTGCACCAAGACCTATGAGAGGGGATGGTGCACCCACCCCTGGTTCATTCTCCCATGTGTCTTTGCTGTGCGTGGTATCCCGTATTATCAGGAGACATGAGTCCTGGAGGTTGAGCCATGCTGCACGCTGCACCCTGCAGCTAGCGACACACCTCTTTGGTCCTTTATTCTGGTTAGATGGGTGGCTTGATCAAGGCCCGGTCAAGTCAATCGGCTGGTCAAATGTGGCTAGGGTCAAGCAGGCACTGTCCAGTCGGTAGCGTACAGGTCCCGCGACTACCATCAGCACTGTAATAGTATATTTCCTCACTACCCCTGTGGCGCAATCCCCTGGCCAATCCCTCTGAACATCACATATTGTCACTCTAGAACCTTACCAGATTCCATAGGGCAAGAATGGGAATCATAATGGTTCCTGAGTTCACAAACCAGGTAAGGAGAAAAGTCCTCCTCAATCCATTAGGGAAATCTTACCTGATAAATATGAAAGTGTATCATATAGTAAATACACCATCAGTGGTCTTCCCTACTAGGTATCTATCATGGATCTTGATATTTTTTAAGTATATCGGAAGATTGTTGAGGTATGTCAACGTGATCCTCGCATCACCCCACAGCGAGATGGGAGCCTGATAGTTGAGGTTTCGTCACCAGATGAGAGTGACCGTTTGCGTGCAATATGCGACATTCCTGGGGCTCAAGTTTCATGTTCTCCTCACAAAACCCTCAATCAGTGTAAGGGAATTGTCTTTTCCCGAGACCTGATGAGGTATTCTGAGGAGAAACTGTTAGAAGAACTAAAGAATTTTAATGTAGTGGCAGTAAAACGTTTTAAGAAGAAAGTTGATGGTTTGGAACAGTCGACACCAGCTCTTCTTCTAACTTTTGAATCGTTAGTCCTACTTGAATTGGTTAAATAGTCATGGTACCATCTCAAGGTAAAGCCATATGTGCCCAACCCTATGCAGTGCTTCCATTGCCAGGGTTAAGGGCATGGAGCCAACACTTGCCGTTTTAAGGAAAATGGACAACCTAGAGTGTGTGAAATGTGGTACAACAGGTCATTAAGGAGATGATAACTGTCCAGGTCCAATATGCTGTTACCACTACAAAGATCATGAAGCTTCTTCTAAGCAATGTAAAAGGTATAAGTTTGAAAAAGAAGTATTGGTAATAAGGATGAAGGAGAAAGTTAGTTTTGCAGAAGCAAAGCGACGTGCCCGTGTGCTGTTTCCAAAGCCGGGTAAGTCCTTTGCCTCAGTTCTAGCCCATCCTCCTTCCCGCCATCCCTTACCCTCCAATACTTGTAACACCACACACTCTGCCACTACCTTTAAACCTTAGTCCGCAAATGCTGAAACTGCCTTTGGTGAATTGTTGCACCAGAAACGGAGTAGGAGTGAAGGGTCTATTGAGGAGACTCCTCCTCCCAAAGTAAGGTCTTTGGAGCCATCAGTTAAGGCTCCAGAGGCCTCACAGTGACAGCTTCAGCTGCCACCACATCCACAGGGGCCTCTGCTGCTAGGCAGAATCCCCCTGAAGTAAAGGCTCAGGTATGCCCTTTGTACAGATTATGATTAGGGAAAATCATCCAATTTCCCTGAGAGGATTCCAAGTTCAAGCACTTTATGGAACCTTTGATAATGGACCTCATGGAGGAGTAGCATTGATGGTACGTCAAGATATTCCCTCCCAGGCCATCCACCTGCAGACAACACTGCAGGTGAAGGCTGTGAGAATAGGCTTGACACGACCTTACACTGTTGCATCAATCTACCTCCCTCCACATAATCTCAACATAGATGATTTGTAAAATTCACTTGGGCAGTTCCCTCATCGATTTCTACTCTTGGGAGACTTCAATGGTCGGCATCACCTCTGGGGAGACACTTTGTGCAACCCTCGAGGAAGGGCCTTGGAGTCCTTGTTCTCAAGAGTAGATGCAGTTTTACTGAACAGTAACATACTCACACATTACCAAATTCAATCTGGGACATTCACCAATATTGACCTGTCAATTGGTTCACCTAATTCACAGTTGAATTTCACTTGGCAGGTCATGGAAGACTTACATGGAAGTGACCACTATCTAATATTTTTGGAGGAGGTGAATGGTATTCCAGCCAATGGTGTGCAGAGATCGCGACTTGAGCATGCAGACTGGAATCTTTTTAGATCAACTGCAGTATTGCAAGGATCTATGAACGTTTTCCGGAGTGTTCAAGATGCTGTAAATCACTTCACATCACGAATTCACCTTGCAGCAGAAGCATCTATTCCCAGAAGTAGCGGGCAGTACCGTCGACCTCCAGTACCATGGTGGTCTGATGAATGCCAACAAGCTGTCAGAGCAAGGAAAGCTGCATTAAGGCAGTTGAAACGACGCCTAAGCGATTTAACTTTGATCTAGTACAAAAAAAAAAAAACGAGGCAAGGCCATGCTAGACGGACATTGTGGAGGCAGTATGTCTCCTTAATTAACTCTGGGATCCCCTTAGCATGGGTATGGGACAAGGTGCGTAAGATTGCTGGAAAGAGCACATCCATATCACCACCTGCTCTGAAAATAGATGGTCTAATCCTGACAGACAAAACAGATGTTGCAAATGAGCTGCCAAAATCCATAACAGAGATCTCCTCTGGAGCATCTCACATTGCCCGATTCTCCACTCTTCGGGATGGACTCTGCTTTGTAGCTCTGCCGTAAGACTGCCCCAGGAAGTGATGATATTCCATACCAAATGATATCTCACCAGAGAGTTTCCAAACGTTCCTGTTGGATCTATTCAATAGGATCTATAGGGAGGGCACAGTACCATCCACATGTAAAGAAGCTATAATCATTCCTGTTCCTAAACCTGGCAAGGATGCTTTTATACCAGGGAATTATAGACCAATTTCTCTCACCAGCTGCATCTGCAAGTTGATGGAGAAAATGGTAAACTTCAGGTTGACATGGCTGCTAGAAAAGGAAAACGTGCTGACCCCATATCAATATGGGTTTAGAAAACTGAGATCGACCACAGATGCACTTGTAAGGATGGAACCTGCAATACATAATTCCTTCTTTGACCTTGTAAAGGCTTATGATACTACTTGGA
>NC_061859.1:20893839-20896339 GCF_019202785.1 Penaeus chinensis
CCAACAGTGTATGCATATTATAATGTATGGGCATTAACATACAGTTCACTGATATAAAAGAGTGCTTATGTACTCCCATGTAGACACTCTTCAAACGTATATGAACAGTTATGAGCGTGTATGCACTGATGTGTATTTATACGCATGTTATTGTAAGTCATACTTACAATAACAACAATCTATCGTTATTCAGACCTTGTCTAATTCCTGGGACAGAGGGTGACGTGTTTATCCAAAGTCCCCGTATCATCAGCAGCACTTCCCTTTCCCTCATATCAGGATCTATTAACTGCTGGGTGGTTGTTTCGTTAGCCGTTTCCCAAACACTGAAAATAATGCCTTGCTTGGCCACGGAAGGACTTCCAGGTGATTCTGGTCATGGAACCACGTCGTAGCACATATGAACAATTATTCTGTAAATGTTTGTTTCTGGAAAGGGCCAAGGAACAGTAGCATAGTGATGGGAGGAACCTTTCTCCCGGCAATTCGATATATTTTTCTAAATTGAATCTCCCCTCGGATTACATAAGTTCACCTACACCTTGCATGTAGATCCATCCCCATTTTGTTTGCCATATCTGAAAGGCAAATTCCATAGAATCAGAACATGAAATTCGATGTATAGAGCACTATTATGTATGAATATATTTTTATATCTCAATTTGAACTAAATTAATTTATGAACAAATTAAAAAGCAAAAAAGCTTCCCGTGCGCGGGGGAAAAAATAATTATTTATCTCTTCTCTATCCCCAGTAATCTAGATCTTTCTTCACATCATTCACAGATCCCTGCATTACTACAGATAATGCAGGGATTCCAGTCTGCATGCTTAATTCGCCATATCTTCACAAAGGTGGCAGGAATGCTATTCACTTCCTCTAAATGTATTAGAGCATCGCTTCCATGACCTGCCAAGTGAAATCCAACTGTGCACCAGGTGAACCAGCTGGAGAGTCCCAATATGAATTTGCATGTGCTACTGTTCAGTAAAATTGTATCTAATCTTGAGATCAAGATCTCCAAGGCCCTTCATTGCGGGTTGCACAAAGTGTCTCCCCAAAGGTGATGCCGGCCATTGAAATCTCCCAAGAACAGAAATTTATAAGACAGTTCCCCTAGGAGATCTTTAAAATCATCTATGTTGACATTGTGTGGAGGAAGGTAGATGCCAAGCCTTCACCTGCAGCGTCGTCTGTAGGTTGATGGCCTGAAGGGGAATACCCTGATATACCATCACTGCTACTCCATTCATGAGGCCCATTATCAATTAGTGGGCTTGAACTTGGAATCCTCTCAGGGAAATCGGCATACACTGACTGTTGAAATTCCTCCCATTTAGCAGGAATTCCCTAGTCAATTCCAATGGATCAGTGCTTCCATTTCTTCTGGTTGAGAACCTTTTCATAAGGTGTTTGGAAGCACCTGTATTTAAGGCATGCCCCACCCTTTATTTAGGCTTTCCCTTACCATCCTCTTGGGAGTGCCTTTCGGAGGGATGTTTACCTGTAGAACTATTTTCCACAGGCTTTCTTTGGACAGGTTCAGGATTTGTTTGCCCGGACAAAGGACACACCTGAGCCTTTGGGTCAGGGGTATTCTGCCTAGTTGCCCAGGCCCCTGGATGTGGATGTGGTGACAGATGGTGTTTTTAAGGGCTCCAGAGCCTTGTCTGACAGCTCCAAAGGCCTTACCTTGGAAAGAGAAGTCCTTGAAACAGAATCAGGATTCATTTACCTGGGCATAGGGCATGAGCCTTTGGTTCAGCAGTGGAGGCAGTTTCAGTAATTGAGGACTGAGGTTGAACTGGAGTGGCAGAGTGAATGGTGCACGAAGTATTGGAGGCTAAGAGATGACAGGAAGGTCAGGCTAGAACCGAGGTAGAGGCCTTGCCTGGTTGTGCGAACAGCACACAGGCATGGCACTTTGCCTCTGGAAAACTTCCTCCTTGGTCCTAATTCCCAATACTTTTTTCATAAAAAAAACACTTATACTGCAATACTTGGTGGTTAAAGGAGAAATAATTGGAACCAGAAATTTTGCAGTGTTAAAGGTGCCAATAGACGAAATAATGGGTCTTAGTGGAATATTAGGTTTATGTACTTTGAGGATACCATATAGTAAACCGGGTTGGGAGCCAGAAGTTGCTTATAAGTTATTGGTGCTTTTACCAATGGATTGTTTAATAGTCCGAAGTAGTCTTTTCAGTTTATTTTCGAGATACAACAAGTGAGTGGATTTTTCATTAGTGATTCTTTTAAATTAAGTTTGGTCATTCAGAATTTTAAGTACATTTTTGTGATAGTCGCATTTGTTTAGAATAACAAGTCCACGACCCTTGTCTGGTTTGGTGATTATTATAGTTTCGTCATTTTTAAGTGTCTGCAGAGGTGACGTGAAAACTACTGCATCAATAGTTTAAGTTTGACGGGAGAATTTCCTGAAAGTGTTCTTGGCTATGGTTATTATATTATTGGTGACGTTATTGAAGGTGTTATTGT
>NC_061859.1:20901339-20906339 GCF_019202785.1 Penaeus chinensis
GTGTAGCTTGTATAAGTCGAATATTCCCGTTATAGGCACCACTCTCACGTGATTATTTCCTGCAATTAGATAAATATACACCGTTCTATGCCCCTGCGAACTTTATAACAGTCTGGCTAACATTTTAGGCTTTTCATATTTGTCATCTGAATTTATAGCTCGTTCCAAGAATGTTGCGCTGTTATTACGCACAGTGACTGTTATTACGCACACGTGACTTCTCATTTCCTTTAGGCGATATGATTTGTCACTCCCTACTATCATTATTATTATACTCTCATTATTATTATCATTACTAATAATATTTTTATCATAACTAATGTCATCAATATATTTTTCATGTGGATAGCATTTCTATAATGTATGTCATAGATTCTTATACCTTTATATTTATCTAAACATACTTTTCTTGCAAACAAACGACTTAAAATTAAACGGAAAGACAGCAACTTCGATTTCAGAGCCATGTTGATGACCCTTAGAAGATATTCAGCTGTTATTTGGCTTCTCCCCTTCATGTTATTGGTATTTGATAAGAGCAGGTTAGCATAGCTTTCCGTGCCTGGATTGTTTTATTTTTGTATCTTGTGGCGAAAAGCACGATCCGAGAAATTTGATTACAAATGATTAATCATTGTAATTGAATAAGTTCTTGGTAGTACCCCAAGTGCCTTGAGAATCCTAAATGTCTTGAGGAAAAACGGACCTCAAATTTCGAGCACAAGACTGAGAAGGGACCTCCAGGAGAAGTGAAACCACAGGGTAGCCTTTAACCCCAGGAAGATACTGCAACGGTGAGCATTCATCATGAGAAGGTGTTGGTGCAGCCACATGGCATTTTTATAAGATTCAGGTGTAATAGAAAGGAACGGGTGAGATAGATAGATAGAGAGAGAGAGAGAGAGAGAGAGAGAGAGAGAGAGAGAGAGAGAGAGAGAGAGAGAGAGAGAGAGAGAGAGAGAGAGGGGGGGGGGGGGAGAAGAAAGGAGATAAAGAGGGAGGAGAAGGGACCCCCCCCCCCCCTCCTGAGAGACAACTGAAATGTGTATCACTATTTGGGATTAGCTTTGAGATTAGCTAAATGACGGACATTAATTTTGCTTCATTTCTATCAGCGTGTTAATTGTAACAATTGTCATTATCTTAATACACTGCAGTGCACTTTCCTGTATGTCTTAGCTATTGCAACATAACTAAGTAGCGCTTTACGCTTAGGAGACTAACATCTGGCAGCCAAAGTACTTGGTAAGCAACCCGTATATTCCCTGTCTCGTTTACCGTGGGCTTAGCATACTCACTGCTGTGTTATAGGGACTACAATTGCCAAGATATAACAGTGGGGGTATAACAAGCCGTTGCCGGAGTTTGTAAATTGTGTAGGTTATTTTGCGAGGTTTGATAATGGCCGGATTATGACTGGTGGGGATTAATATTGCAAAGGGCATTATTTGTTATGGGTTTTAATACAGGAATAATTGTAGTAGGAGTAATGATTGTGTGAGCACTACTAGTTGTAATAGGAATGATGGAAGTATAATTGGAACTGGTTAAAAGTATGATACTTTTGTGAAGATAATTCTTTAGGGAGTATTTTTTTTTTTTTTTTTTTTTTTCAGGGAGGATAAATTCACTGATAGAAGCTGTGTCAGCAATTCGGAAATTCAGCAGTCCAGCTAGAACGGCTCGAGGTGTCCGGTATCGGCCAGTAAGGACTCGACAGTGAGTCCAAAGATATGCCTGCTGATAACCAATCAGGACGAGGCTGCTGGGCGTGGCAAGACCCAACTAGGGTAGTATGCGGACCAGGGTGGGTGGCCATGGCTGCTACAACACTCCCCCTTCAGTGAATGTGAAGAGTGGGGTGTTTGTGCAGAGAAACAAATAAAGGAATACTGATGGCTTTTAGTGATTAAGGCTAGAGTGAATTACACGTCCCATTACACTCGTGATAATTTAACTTTGACTCAGAAACGTAATCTTATAATATCATGTACCATTCTGCACTGCAGTGACGTTACTCGGTGACTTTACTTAGCTATTCATGTTGCGAGATACTGAAATTAAGATGATAAAAAAGGAAAGGATGAAATTAAATTAGTAAATGAAGTAAATAAAAAAAAAAAAATAGGTGAAAAATAAAATAGGAAAATCAGATTTCTAAATATATAATCCATAATTTTCCAAAATGAAAATAATTCTGAAAAGGAAAAGTCTGTAGAAGACTATTCATAAAACTGAAAAATAATAAGGATAGAACACATAAATCATATGAAGAAAGCGAGTAATAACCGAACATGATCTCAATATTTCTACTAAAAGAGAGAGAGAAAAAACTATCCATCGCCATTTAATAGAAGCCAATCCTACGAAACGATCAAAAGATATACAAAGGAAACCCACTTCAAGGGCTAAACTTACGATTATGTTCACCACGTCTAGCAGGCCGAGGCAATTACACTCGAACTGATTTCTCATGCCGAGCACGCATTATGGCGGGGGAAAGGTACAGTGAGGGCGAGGGTGTGCTATCCAAAATGGTTATTGTGTCTTACGTAATGAACACCACTTGTTGGCTAGAACTTGCTCTCTGATAATACACACACACACACACACACACACACACACACACACACACACACACACACACACACACACACACACACACACACATATATATACATACATACCTACATCTATATACACACATATACATATGTATACATTAGCGCGCGCGCTTGTGTATATATATATATATATATATATATATATATAGACACACACGTATGTATACATTTGTGTGTATAAGTGAATGTATGTGTGTGTGTATACAAATACATATACATGTAAATACATATATATACATGGCCTCGAACCTAGGTCACTCCGGCTATGAGACCGGAGGGCCAGTACTAAACCAACCATGCCACACGACCCACCAAAAGGAATGTGCAACTAGGATCTAACTAGCTTCCATAGACATTACCTATCTACTCATACATGAGTAATGATAGTGAGGTTTTACACACACTCCCCGTGGGCACTCTGTGGGAATTGATTTAGAAATTCGAAACCGAAGTCAGAAACTGAGGTGTATATATATGAAAGATGGAATAATGCAATACCGCATTGATATAGGTGTATAACAATCCTCCCTGACCTGGCCTCGAACCTAGGTCACTCCGGGTATGAGACCGGAGGGCCAGTACTAAACCAACCATGCCACACGACCCACTGGTACTGGACCTATACATCACAAGTTGTCACCTTGACACTGAGGAAGAAGACATAGAAAACTTTCTTGCCCAAGAGTTTGAAAATATTTCAAATGCAAAAGCATATAAGACAAACCTGACACATCAATTTTAGTTTTACAATAACAACCAGAGGCAAAACTATACACCCAGAGCTCTTCACAAATGTAGATGTTTTCCCTAAATATTTAAAATATTTTTGAACAAAAACAAGTAAAAAAAACAACCAGCTTGTTTGATGCCATCACACAGTCAGCAAGACCAAAAATCACATCATGCTATACAATCAAAATAGAACATACCAATGCGCAATCTCTACTTGTTCACTTTGAAGAAATTGAAATGATGATCACGCATTACTGAAACATGGCTTCATGAAGTAATTTCATTAACATTCAAAATTTCAGTGTTTATAGATGTGATGCAGGGTGGGGTGGAGGAGTATGCATATACGTAAGGGACACCCTTGAATCAAATGGAATTTCCACTACAGCTGCAAATAATACAGCTGTAGAAGACATTTGGGTAATTGTACAAAGTAGTATGTATGTATCCTTCATTATTGATACAATCTATAAAAACCCTCATGCTACAGCTGAATCATCTGACTACCTCGGAGATGTTTTTTAGAGAAATGTCAATGAAAAGAAATCCTTTTTTTCATCTTGAATGACTTAAACGATGACCTGACCAAATAAAATGCAAGGTTAGCTGGGATCATTAAGAAAAAACAAATCAAAATAGCTTATAAATAAACCTACCAGGATCACAGAAAACACCTCGTCCGTTCTAGACGTCATAATATCAAAGAGATCTGATCTCCTTACCTATACTGACGTTATCCCTTGTCAAATTACAGACCACGAACTATTAAATATGACTAGATGTAAAGAAGCCCAAGCGACAACCTGACAAATTACGACCCCCAATCACTTTGTCAAAATACTAGTGCCAGCCAGTCGACCCTCTCAGAGATTCTTACAACAAAATTGTTAGACGTCCCCCCCGCCCCATGGATATACATGACTGAAACAACTCTCACAAATGACTTCACCTTTCATTCTGAGTATAAATAATAATAATAATAATAATAATAATAATAATAATAATAATAATAATAATAATAATAAAATATCCAATCAGCAAAAACAATTCATTTTCAAAATAAGTCCAATTATTGTAAACATGACATCGAAGAAACCGTTAAAACGTTAGCACCAAACAAACACTAGGCAGACACTCCTTAAGTAGTATAGAACATTTAAACGACTACTTAAATATCGATAGACTCACCTTTGAACAGACGGCTGCTTCCCTGGCCCCACCAAACCCAACCAGGACAAGGCTCTCAACAAATGCTTTCAGACCACAGCTAATTGGAGTAGAAACAAAAGACTTAACACTAAAACACTTGCGTAAAACGAATGCTACGGGAGTGGATAACATGAACTTAATCAAAGAAAGCCTACCCGCAATTGCATGCTATTTAACTGTCATTTAAAACACATGTATAACACCGGTACTGCCCATCACTTTGGAAACATGACATTATAAACCTCATTTTCAAATCAGGAGATGCATAACAAATTAACAATTTTTGCCCTATAACTCTACTCCCGGTGATATCTAAAGTGCTAGAAGAAAATATTGCAAATCAACTATCAACATTCTTAGAATCCATTCACCTTATTTTCGAAACACAGCATGGGTTAAGAAACAGCCTTATTAAAGATTACAAAATTTATGATA
>NC_061859.1:20908839-20921339 GCF_019202785.1 Penaeus chinensis
CAAACCATCTTTCTATCTCCTCCAGTTGAGCGTTACCACTGATTAGAGAGAAAGCCCTCCTTGGATTTATTATCCATTAAGATGTTAAATCTAAAACCCCTTTATGGGTGCTCACCAGACTTCGCTCGTAACCTGCGCTCATCAATATTCACTTTCTTTTCTTGCAAAGTTGCGCAATTTGCTTCGATTTGTAGCTTCCTTTGATTTGCTTTTGTTGGCGTTTGCCTTTCGTGTACTTTAATTTCCTTTCGTAGAATAAGTAAATTATAATTGCATGTGTAGCTAATTACTAGGATTGTTGAGAGAAATGTTAATACTTACATACCATGGATAATGTAGTTACTGTAGAAAGTTATCCCAAATGCTATATTTTATCATTATCATTATTATCATTATCATTATTGTTGTTATCTTTCTTGTTATTATTATCATCATTATTATCAGCATTGTTATTATCTTAATTATCATCATCATTATCATTATTATTATTATTATCATTATCATCATTCACTTTATTATAAGTATCATTTATATCAGTATTATTATTACTATTATTACTATTATAAAATTATTATTATTATTATCATTATTGTTATTATTATTATTATGATCATTATTATTATCATCATTATCATTATTATTATCCTCCTAATCACTATCATTATCTAATAAAAATAATAACCATGATAACAATAAAAATACACTGTGTGTACCAAAGCATTTTCGACTGTAGACCACCTGTAAGAAGAGGAAGGAGGTGCAAGACAGATGCCTTCCTAAACTGGGAATTCGTGTTCTCGCTTAACAAACTTTCTAATTACCTAGACTTGATTAAACTAAAACTTTCCAAATTAATTAGTAGCTTCGGAATTTCAAGAAGTATAGTTCAATCCTTTACATGGATTCAAATTATACCATATTTTTCAACTCTGCATGTCAAACAACAACAAACAGCTGTAAATCGTTGTACCTTCACACACACGCACATATAACCACACACACACACACACATATATGTGTATACATATATGTGTGTGTGTGTGTGTGTGTGTGTGTGTGTCTGTGTGTGCGTGTGTGTGTGTGTGTGTACACATGGATATACACATATATATATATATATATATATATATATATATATATATATATATATATATATATATGTATATATATATGTGTATACATATATGCATATATATGTATATGCATATCTATACATATATGGTTGTGGTTTGGTTTGCGAAGTTCTAGTTTCGCCCGGGCCTTCTAAGTATGGCCCGGCCTGTGTCAGCTTTTTACGGCTGTCTCATTGAGTTGTCTGACACTCGGTGCTTACCGTGGCGGCGGGATTGCCAGCAAGCGCTCCCGCCGCCATGGTGTGAGCATTTCGCATAGCCTCTTTACCAGCACGGCGGCTGTTGTGGGCGGTCCATGTCTCAGGAATTGTGTATGGTCACAATTTTCTAGGTAGTGGACTAGTGTGGCGTTCGGCTCGCCGCAGTGCTTGCAGCACCTTTCATCGCGTTCGATTGTTGGGATAATCTGCCATGTACAGTGGTAACCTAGGAGCATTCTGTGAAGAATGACTTTGGTACCTCTGTTGCTTACTTCAGAGAGTGCCAGTGGTTCATAGCCTGTGGCGTCTGAGTACCAGCTGGCCGAGGGGGAGGTACTCGTTTCCTCTCTGTGGAGCTGCCGTAGGAAGGTACGACCGACCAAGGCACACTTCTCCAATTTTCGGCTCGGTTTTATCGTCATGGGATTTGGGGGCATACCCCTGCCAGCGACGGCTAGTCTGTCAGCAAGCTCGTTCCCTCTGATGCCGATGTGGCTTGGGACCCAGTTGATGATAATTCTTCTACCCTGAGCAAGAATTCTCTGTGCCATTGTGAGAATCGTGGTCAGTAGGTAGATGTTGTCTGTGGGTGAGCTGTGCTGAAGACAGTCAATGGCTGCCCTGGAGTCTGTGTGTATGACTACGTGTCCTTCCCTTAGGGACGCGTGGCCTAGGGCTCCCATGATTGCAACTGCCTCTACCTGTAGCGAGGAGGCGTTGTCTGTTACCCTCATGGATCGTGTGGCATCCCTAGCTGCAAAGCCGGCGCCTGCAGTGTGGCTCAAGGGATCGACCGATCCATCTGTGTAGTATGTTCTACTACCCGGAGGAGTGATGGCTGCAATGACCCTGTGGGCTTCTGCCTTTAGGCTAGGCATGGGGTATAGGCTCTTTTTCATTGACAGGCTCATTATGTTGAACTCTATCAGGCTCAGTGCCCACGGCGGGGCTTCGGCAAAGTCGGGGTGGGGGGAGTCCATGCCCTTAGCAAGAAGCTGTTCTTTGAGCTGATGGCGTATCAACACCCTGGCTGTATGAGACAGCCAGGAGTTGTTTGCAACGAGCTCGTTGTCTTGTTCGAGGCATCTGACTAATTTTTGTCTTAGGCTTGTGTTCCTGGGAGCCTGGATGACCTTTGACAGGAATTGTGTTGCCGTTAGATCGATTCGTGAGTCCAGGGGGAGAAGGTTTGCCTCCATCAGGAGGTTGAGGACCTTCGTCCACCTCGGGGCACCCAGAATGATCCTGGCAGCTTCATTTTGGACTGTTTCTAATTTGTCTGTGTGCTTTTTCTTTGCAGCAATTAGAGTGACTGAGGCATAGTCCACAATGGGTCGGACAGCATGTACATAGAATGATCTTAGTACTTTGTGTCTGGCCCCTATGCGTCTCCCAGTCATTGCTCTCATGACGGACAGTCTTGCTTTGGTTCGGTCAACCAGGTACTGGACCTCCTTATGGAAGGAGAGGGTCCGGTCTATCCTTACCCCAAGGTATAGGTAGTCCTTGACCCATTCTAATTCCACTCCCTGGATTTTCAGTCTTGTGCCTCGAACTCTCTGTCTCAGAGCCATGGCTTTGGATTTGGCTGCTGAGATCTTTAGTCCTGTCCTACAACACTCCTCTGACACGAGGTCCAGACAACGCTGGGCTTTATTCTGGCTGCGTGGTCCAGTGGAGGTGATAGCGAGATCGTCTGCATACGAGATGATCTGGCACCCCACTGGGAGGTTTATGTTGAGGATGCAGGACATTAAAGTGTTGAATAGGGCTGGACTGAGAACCCCACCCTGTGGCGTTCCATTTTCGAGCGGCATGTGCTGCGATAGGTGACCCTGGAATTTGACATTGGCAGTCCTGTTCCTGAAGTAGTCACCTATCCAAGCCAAGAGCTTTCCTCTGATTCCCTTCTGGATCAGGCTTTCCTGAATGGCAAGCGGACTTGCCAGTTCAAAAGCCTTCTCCAGGTCAAGGAATACCACCACAGCTGGGCCCTTGCTGATTGTGCTTAAGAGCGTGGCTATGCTGTGTGCTGTGCCCATGCCCCTTAAGAACCCGTGAAGGTGTTCGTGCGGGGGTCCCGTTTTCCATTGAAGCCGGTTTAGTACCATCCTCTCAGACGTCTTGGGCAGGCAGCTGAGCAGAGAGATGGGGCGGTACTTCCCCGGCTCCTTTGGTTTTGGGACGGGAACTATGGTAGCCCTCTTCCAACTCTGGGGTAGAGTGGAAGTTTCCCAGGACTTGTTGATGAGTTGCAAGAGTGCACATTCACCTGCTAGTCCTAGGTGGGAGATAATGGGGTACGAGATCCCATCAGAGCCCGGGGCTGTGTTGGAACTGGTTTTTATAGGCTTTACTGCTTGGAGAAAAGCGTTCTTTGCAGAGAAGCTATTGATGTTCCACTGTAGGATGCTTAGATTGTGTGTCATGATGTTACTCAGTGATAGTTACATCAGAGACATCGTTGGAGTCTGACAACTCCATTGCGAGGTCCTCGCTGGTTGAGGGCTCCTCGTCTGTTGTCAGGCTATCCTTGGATCCACTGGGAGGTGGAGAGCCTTTGGTAGCTCTGACTTTGGTTGGTTCAGCTTTTCTCTCAGGCTTTTTCATAGCTGGTCTTGCTGGCCTTGCCTGGGCAAGGTCATCGTGATCTGGCTCTGGCTGCACTAATTCAGCCTGTTTTGGCTCTGCCTGTGAAGGCATGGCCTGGTTTGGAGTGGGGAGGGGAGTCTCGTACTGGGGTGAGAGTGAGGCTGGTTTTGCTCTAACCAGCTTTCTTCCCTTAAGGGCTGCGACAGTCTGGGTCATTGCCGTCATGGCGACCGAAACTGCCTTCTCGGCCTCCTCACTCGACCTCCCCAGGGCTGTTGCTACTGCTGAGACAACAGCAGTTAACAGGAGAGTCATATCGTCCTCGTCAAAGAGGAGATGATCATCTGTTGGGGAGGTTTTTGTGGTGCTCTTAGAACCTTTTTTCTTTAGTTTCTCTTACTGCACCTTTGGCATTGACGGAAACTCCTTTTTGTTGGAGACATCCGGTGTCGGCTGGGGGGCGGCTTCCTTCCTCTTAGGAGGTCGGGAGGCCTTTTCGCTTTTGTTCCTTCCCCAGACATGGGTGCCCGGTGGGGCAGGAACAAAGTCTGGTCGCTTTTGAGCAACCTCTTGTCGCATGAGGGCCGCCTCTTTCCTGACAGAGCAAGTCAGGCTCCAGGCATGATGCTTCTTGGCACAGTTGGGACATTTGGCTGTTGTGTCCCTCTTTTCCTCTTTGTATGCCTTGAGGCATACCTCTGTGTTGTGTGCCTTGCTACAAACACCACATTTAGGCTTGGCTGTATAGTTAGCCTGGTGGTGACCGTATTTCTGGCACTTGAAACACCGAAGTGGTTCTGGCACATACGTTCGAAGGTTGTAGGTGCCCCACTTACCCAGATCAAGGGTAGTGGTTGGGGCACCTTTCATGGTCACCAGGACTTGCCTGGTTGGGGTCTTCCCTTTCGACATTCGGGAAGCCTGCACGACCTGTGGGTGTGAAGCGATCAGCTCCACATCGTACGAGACTGAGAAGCCAAGTAGCACCATCTTGGTTCTCTTTTCCTCGGGACTTAGAGGGGAAAGACTCACTTTCCTCCCATCGGTTAGCTCCTTTGTTTCCCGAAGGAAATTCAGGGTAGCTTGATCTTTGGGCATTATGATCATGCCCTGATCTCGGGCGACCCGGATCGACAACCGGATTTTCCCTTGCAACTCCAATGCCCTGACCAATTGGTAGGCATTGTCGAAACCATTCGTGTTTAGCTGGAACTTTAGCGTTTAGGGGGTCCCGACTCTTCATCAGAGTCGGTCTCCGGCCTCGGACGCTTCGGCAAGCCCTTTCGGCTTTCGGGCTTGTTTGTGGAGGCAGCACATATGCCTTCATGGTGACTACCGTGGTCTGGGCCTTGCGCGGTTCGTCAACATTTTTGTCAGTCTGTGGGGGTTGTTTGATTATTTTTTCCATACATTGGTAAGTGCTTCATCCTCTCACGCCCCCACCCACCACGGAGTCCAACAAGGGGAAGCTGAGTGTCAGAACCAGTGTCTAACAGCAACAGGAGTGATGAGAGGATATACGCAGCCAATAGCCATTGTGACGGCACTCACGGATCATTGTGAGTGCCAATGGCGGCATGACTGCTTGACCCTAGCCTCCCGGGGGAGACCAGCCGATTGACCGTGACCGGGCCGGGATCAGGCCGCCTGTCTTGCTGGAATAGAGGACCAAAGAGGCGTGTTGCTAGCCACAGGGCGTACTCAATCACGGCATCGCTCAACCTCCAGGACTCCCATCTCCACAGTGCACAAGGCTGCCACGCACGGCAAACGCGTGGGTAGGTGTAAACCCCTGGGGAGAGACCAGAGGGGATGCCCTTCCACCTACGAGACATCATTGTTTGGAGCCCTTTTGCTCAGCCCTCTGAGGCAGCCACCCAAAGGTTGCTTCACCGCAGTGAGGGAAGAGGAGTCTTGCACTTTTACCAGGCAGTTCCTTTCATCCCTCTGAGGCAACCACCCAAAGGTTGTTTCACTTCAGTGAGGAAGGAAAGGACCTGTGTCTTTTCAAAGTAGTTCCCCCTTCCCTCTGTTTCACCTCAGTGAGGGAAGGGAGGTTTTGCGTTCTTGTCAGGCACTTCTTTTCGTTCCCCTGAAGCAACCACCCAAAGGTTGTTTCACCTCAGTGAGGAAGGAAAGGACCTGTGTCTTTCAAAGTGTTTCCCCATTCCCTCTGAAGCAGCCATCCAAAGGCTGTTTCACCTCAGTGAGGGAAGGGGGTTTTGTCCTTTTGCCAGCTGGTTCCTTTCATCCCTCTGAAGCAACCATCCAAAGGTTGTTTCACCTAAGTGAGGGGGGGGGGGGGCAGCACTCGGAAACCATTCCGGACGTCTAGACGGGAGCGGTCGCCTGTGTGAAGGGCAGGGCCACAAACCGACCGAGAAGCGGGGCGGCACGGGGAATGGTTACCCCGGCGGCCCCCGGCCGTCTGCGTGGCGCGAGCCCGCGACCTTTGCCGTGCCCGGGTATACATATATATACATATATATATATATATATATATATATATATATATGTATATATATATTTGTGTATGTGTACATGCACACACAAACACACACACACACACACACACACATATATAGTGTATATTTGTGTATCTATCTATCTAAATATATGTATATATAAACATATATATAGTGTATAAATATGTGTGTACGTGTGTGTATAAATATTCATTTATAAATGTGTGTACATATATATATATATATATATATATAAATATATATTTATATATATATATTTACATATATATATTTATATTTTTTTTTTCCTTTAATAAATAGGTAAATATATAGATATACATACACACAAGCACACATACACACAACACATACACACACTGTCAGGGTTCGTTTTAAGGAATCAGAGCGGTCAGGGCAACGGAAACACACCAGAGGAAAACATACACAAGGTTTTAATGCTAAAGGCACTACTTACACTACAAACACAGGATATTTACAAAACAGACAGGAGAAGGATCCAGCGGAGCAGGCGAGGTCACATGGCGGAAAGAAGCACACACCTCAAAGTCACGGGACAACTACTGAATTTCTGACAGGTGCTCCTTTTATGTGTCCCGCCGATGTTTAGGCCGATACCCTCGTTCCCCAACACGGTGAGCGAGCCAATCGCGAGAGGCCTGAGCCCGCTGCCCAGAGTGAGGTAAACACCGCCGACGATCCAGAGTAATCTCGCAGTTGTGACATATCTCCCTTCTCTCTTCAAAATAATCTTCCAAGAAATGAAGATTATTTTGCGAGAATCACAACTGCGAGATGTCTACACCGAGGCTCCGAGGTCCTCATTCCAGCGGTGATGTGGTCCTAGGGCCTGCCCTTCCGTCAGCCACAATCTTCCGGCGATTGCGATTCTGACGTCTGTCAGACTGGCTGCACCATCGCTCCTCCAGCTTTCCCTCTACTCCCGGCAGCTCCTCCGGCTTCTCCTCGGACAGTAGCTCCTCCACGGTATCCTCGGACGGCAGCTCCTCCAGGGTATCCTCGGACGGCAGCTCCTCCAGGGTATCCTCGGACGGCAGCTCCTCCAGGGTATCCTCGGACGGCAGCTCCTCCGACGAGTCCTCGGCAGGCAGCTCCTCCAGTGCGTCCTCGGGGAGCAGCTCCTCCAGGGTGCCTTTGCACAGATGCTCCTCTAGCACGTCCTGGACAGGCAGCTCCTCCACGCCAACTGGTCGTTCGGGTGCGCATCCCGCACCCACCAGTTGCTCCTCCGGTGCGTCTTCTGCAGGCAGCTCCTCCGGTACGTCTATGGCAGGCAGCTTCTCCGGCAGACCGATACCCACCAGATCCTTGGGCGGGTATCCCAAGCTGGTCGTTCGGGCGCACATCCTGCACCCACCAGCTTTTCCTCCGGCGCGTTCCTGGCAGGCAGCTCCTCCGGCGCGTCCTCAACAGGCAGCTCCTCCGGCATGTCCTCAGCAGGCAGCTCCTCCGACATGTCCTCGGCAAGCAGCTCCTCCGGCATGTCCTCGGCAGGCAGCTCTTCCGGCATGTCCTCGGCAGGCAGCTCCTCCGGCATGTCCTCGGCAGGCAGCTCCTCCGGCATGTCCGCGGCAGGCAGCTCCTCCGGCGCGTCCTCGGCAGGCAGCTCCTCCGGCGCGTCCTCGGCAGGCAGCTCCTCCGGCTCGTCCTTGGCAGGCAGCTCCTCCGGCTCGTCCTCGGCAGGCAGCTCCTCCGGCGCGTCCTCGGCAGGCAGCTCCTCCGGCTCGTCCTTGGCAGGCAGCTCCTCCGGCTCGTCCTCGGCAGGCAGCTCCTCCGGCATGTCCTTGGCAGGCAGCTCCTCCGGCGCGTCCTCGGCAGGCAGCTCCTCCGGCTCGTCCTCGGCAGGCAGCTCCTCCGGCATGTCCTCGGCAGGCAGCTCCTCCGGCATGTCCGCGGCAGGCAGCTCCTCCGGCGCGTCCTCGGCAGGCAGCTCCTCCGGCATGTCCTTGGCAGGCAGCTCCTCCGGCGCGTCCTCGGCAGGCAGCTCCTCCGGCTCGTCCTTGGCAGGCAGCTCCTCCGGCTCGTCCTCGGCAGGCAGCTCCTCCGGCATGTCCTTGGCAGGCAGCTCCTCCGGCGCGTCCTCGGCAGGCAGCTCCTCCGGCTCGTCCTCGGCAGGCAGCTTCTCGGGCAAACCGATGCCCACCGGATCCTTGGGAGGGTATCCCAAGCTAGCTGGTCGTTCGGGCGCACATCCTGCACCCACCAGCTGTTCCTCCGGCGCGTCCACGGCAGGCAGCTCCTCCGGTGGACCGATACCCTTGGGCGGGTATCCCACGCCAACTGGTTGTTCGGGTGCATATCCCGCACCAACCAGTTGCACAAGCGGACATGCAAGGGCGGTCAGCTCCTCTGACTTCAGTGCCGCTGCAGTCGCTTCCTCTGGCGTGTATTTCGCCGGCGACTGAGGCTTCCTCGACCGTGCCTGCTTCTTCCGACGGCCGTTCCCTGGAAGTCTCCCTCGCTTTCGTCCGTCTTGCCGGCAGGTTTCCCGCTGCGACGGTTCCTTGGGCAGACGGATCGTGTCCATAGGCGACTCCGTGGTCAGTCGCTCCTCTGGCCAGCGTTCTTCTCCCGGGAGCTTTGTTTGAGTAGCCCGGACGACGTGCTCCCTTGCACAAGGAGGGTCAGAGCAAGGCCAAAATAGAGGATCCACAGCGTTTGCTCTGCTTTCCGGCGTCTTTCCTCCTCGCGGTTCCTCCGACGCTGCTCTTCCCACAGCTGCCTCTGCTCCTCCCGTTTCCGGTAGTAGAGAGCCAGCTGCTCGCGTCTGATCCTCTCCTGCTCCATGATGTAGTGTAAGAAGGCCATGCCTTCAAGGCCCAGCATCTCACCTTCCTGCACGTAGTTCCTCATGGTGCCGTTTTCCAGACCGTCTGATCCTGGCAAGGTCGCCAATGTCAGGGTTCGTTTTAAGGAATCAGAGCGGTCAGGTCAACGGAAACACACAAAAGGAAAACATACATAAGGTTTAATGCTAAAGGCACTACTTACACTACAAACACAGGATATTTACAAAACAGACAGGAGAAGGATCCAGCGGAGCAGGCGAGGTCACATGGCGGAAAGAAGCACACACGTCAAAGTCACGGGACAACTGCTGAATTTCTGACAGGTGCTTCTTTTATGTGTCCCGCCGATGTTTAGGCCGATACCCTAGTTCCCACACACGGCGAACGAGCCAATCGCGAGAGGCCTAAGCCCGCCGCCCAGAGTGAGGTAAACACCGCCGACGGTCCAGAGCAATCTCGCAGTTGTGACACACACATTGTGTGTGTTTTCACAACCTATCATTGCACTGTGGAACATATGTCTCCCTCACACCTTCATTGAGAGGTTTGGCATTGCCGCCCTTGTCTGGTTGGATGCCCTTCCTAATCAACCGCGTTATCCCTTGAGCTACGGCAACGACTTCACCAACGATCTTTGTGTCTGAGCTCTCAAGGCGAGATGTCGTCATCTTGCCTTGAAATTGGCCCGCAGTCGCAGAGCAGGCCTTTTGCAACCGCTATGGCAAGGATTGAACACCGAGTTCAGTGCATTAACCACTTGACCATTGCGGTAGTCATGCATATACATACATATGTACGTGTGTGTGTGTGTGTGCATATATATATATATATATATATATATATATATATATATATATATATATACGTACATACATACCATACATACATTCATATATATGCGTACACACACACACACACACACACACACACACAGACACACACACACACACAAACACACACACACAAACACACACACACACACACACACACACACACACACACACACACACACATATGCATACATACATAAATATAAACGTATAAACATACAGTACATACTAAATACTACTGGGGTGAGCGTCCACTGTGATATAGTTCCGCCAATCTCTTGGTTACCGACTTTAAATAAATATTTATAAGATTATAATGGTTCTTTCCATTTGCTTATTTAGGAAAAATGATCCATATTCATGTCGCTTCATCCACAAGAAAAAAAAGAATACGAAGTCAATTGTCAACAGAAAAAGTCAAGCAATCCCTCATGTCTACAGCAAGAATTCGAGTTTGAAATAACTAAATAAAAGTGATCCTTAGTCACAGCAGTTGGTCAAGAAACATAGTAACGAAGTTTCCCCTGGCTTTTGGTCAAGAAAACCAATTATTTACCTATTTTCCATAAGGCCTCTGTAGATTCTGCTCGCATTTGTGCCTTGGTTTCTGCGGTCGGTTACTTTTTTAAAAATGTGCATTTTATTGTATTTCAGAAAATTTCAGAAAACATGGACAATCTACACACACACACACACACACACACCCACACACACACACACACACAGTGAGAGAGTGTGAGTGAGAGAGAGAGAGAGAGAGAGCGCGAACGAATGATAAGCCCTTGAAGTCGCTCCCGTGTGAAAGGAAACTTGCGTGGGCATGCTCGGGCGAGCAGCAGCACCGCGCGGCTCGTTGCTCGCCCAAAGTGTCGTAAAGTCTTCATAAACCCAACTCCTCCGAAATTACTTCATCCGACGAGACTTGCCTATACTAAAAAAAAGGACTGTTGTAATGTGTAATATATATCAGTCTTTCTACACACACACACATATATGTACCAACTAATGTGTATATGTATATATGTATATACACACACACACACACACACACACACACACACACACACACATATATATATATATATATAGAGAGAGAGAGAGAGAGAGAGAGAGAGAGAGAGAGAGAGAGAAAGAGAGATAGAGAGGGAGAGAGAGAGAGAGAGAGGTATGTATATTTGCATGTACACATATATAGGTATATATATATATGTATGTACATATATATATATATATATATATATATATATAGTTTGTGTATATTTACATATACACATAAATATAAACATAAATATAAATAAATATATTTACATATATATAATTATATATATATATATATATATATATGTATATATGGATATATATGTATGTATATATATATATATATATGGATATATATGTATGTATGCATATATATATAGATAGATAGATAGATAGATAGATATAGATATGTGTGAACAGTCACTAAAGGAAGTATCCTTACTCGAGAGTAGATGAAAGTGAAACGATCGCTAGGAGTTGATTCGGAAATGTTGGTACTTGTTGTTTGCAAAGTTGGAACAGATGAATGTATTCAAATAGTGTTTTGGAGTTTATATGGCATGGACCTTGTTTCATGCCAATATTAGCAATGAAGACCATTCTTAGTGCCATAAATACGCTTTACTCTGAGAGAATATCAAGATCCGAAATATCAAGATTAAGATCCAGTGAAACCAAGCAACTGGATCCTCCAGAGACATGGCCAGAAGTGGGTACTCTATGTGCACAATGGAGGAAGATGATCAGGTAAATGTCATTCAAAACTATAATTAAATGTGCTATGTGAAAGGCAAATAGGAAGCTTGCACTGCAGTGCATGAATATCATGAGCTGATAAAAAGGATTTGATAGTCAGTGGCAACGCTTCTTACATCTAACTGCGGTGGTGTGGCCGGTAGTTAGTTGCCACGTCAATTTACCATCAGTCATTTTTTTGAACTGTCCATAACTACTACAAGGGATGCGAACTGTTTTTATTCTGCTGGCAACAACTCACAAACTGTCAGAAACTGCTGGGCAGGTTCAGTTGAAGTACACAAAGGTGTCAGGGAGTTGACGGGCCCGGTAGATTTACGGGGTATACTACATGGAAATCCTGGATGAGATGTTTCTACTGTCGATGACGGTCATGGTGTTCCCTGAATCAGTGCAATTTAACCTTGTCCATGATAACAACCCCATCTTAACAAGCAGTGTCGTGAAGGCGTGATTTCGGCAGCAACCCTGAGATTGTACTATGGAAACTCCAATCGCCAAATCGCCAGGTCTGTCTCACTGAGAATGTTTGGGCAGCCATGGACAGAGATTTCCCCCAAGATCATAACCACAATTGTCATTGCCCAAGTAATTACAGCATAAGAATGATTGCGTTCTGTAGACAGACGCCAGTTAACGATGACGGTGGCATTCATAC
>NC_061859.1:20926339-20928839 GCF_019202785.1 Penaeus chinensis
GTGCTATGTGAAAGGCAAATAGGAAGCTTGCACTGCAGTGCATGAATATCATGAGCTGATAAAAAGGATTTGATAGTCAGTGGCAACGCTTCTTACATCTAACTGCGGTGGTGTGGCCGGTAGTTAGTTGCCACGTCAATTTACCATCAGTCATTTTTTTGAACTGTCCATAACTACTACAAGGGATGCGAACTGTTTTTATTCTGCTGGCAACAACTCACAAACTGTCAGAAACTGCTGGGCAGGTTCAGTTGAAGTACACAAAGGTGTCAGGGAGTTGACGGGCCCGGTAGATTTACGGGGTATACTACATGGAAATCCTGGATGAGATGTTTCTACTGTCGATGACGGTCATGGTGTTCCCTGAATCAGTGCAATTTAACCTTGTCCATGATAACAACCCCATCTTAACAAGCAGTGTCGTGAAGGCGTGATTTCGGCAGCAACCCTGAGATTGTACTATGGAAACTCCAATCGCCAAATCGCCAGGTCTGTCTCACTGAGAATGTTTGGGCAGCCATGGACAGAGATTTCCCCCAAGATCATAACCACAATTGTCATTGCCCAAGTAATTACAGCATAAGAATGATTGCGTTCTGTAGACAGACGCCAGTTAACGATGACGGTGGCATTCATACCACGTAAACTTGTCAGTGTTCGCCAAGCTGGTGGCTATGTGAACAAATATTTAGGAAAATGAGTTAATCTAAGGGCATTTTAAACTATAACTGGGGGCAAACAGTCTAGGGGGTGACAAATGCCCCTAATTTCTTCATATCAGGGAGGGAGATAGACAGATAGATAGATACATATATATGTATATATGGATATCTATATATAAGTGTGTATATATATATATGTGTGTGTGTGTGTGTGTGTGTGTGTGTGTGTGTGTGTGTGTGTGTGTGTCTGTGTGTGTATATATATATAACAGCCACCATCAGTCACTGTTGACTATGGCATTATTGTCTCTACCCACTCCTGTATATGTAGAGTCAATGTCTGGGTGAATGACAGTTGCCCATGTAGGAACTGCATAGACCAATATGGTTTGGCACTAGCAGCGTCCCAGGAGTTGCCAGAACGAGGTCACAAGTGACAACAAACTGCCTTAGGGACTCCAGCACCGGATTTTTCCCTCAAGGTAGACTCACAAAGCATTTGACCAGGCACAGACTGTACCATACAGCAAATCCGTGTGTTTGAACATGTCGATTATGGCATTATTGTCTCAACCCACTTCCGTAAAGGTAGAGTCAATGTCAAGAATGTGAGGAGAGAGCTGTTGCCCATGTAGCATGCTCCTTCTCTCTACACAGCTGATGGATCCAAAGGAACGGCATAGACCGATACAGTTTGGCACCAGCGGCGTCGCAGGAGTTGCCAGAACGAGATTGCAAGCGACGACGAACTGCCTTCGGGATATGTGTATGTATGTATATGTGTGTGTGTGTGTGTGTGTGTGTGTGTGTATTTGTATATAAATATAACTATATATATATATATATGTGTGTGTGTGTGTGTGTGTGTGTGTATGTATGTGTGTGTTTGTGTGTGTACATATATATATATATATATAAATATATATAAATATATATATGTATGTGTATATAGAGTGTATATGGATATGTATATATGTATATATATAAATGTATATGTTTATATATATATATATATGTATATATATACACATACATACATGTATAAGCATATATATGTGTTTATATATATATATATATATATATATATATATATATATGATTATACTTGTATGTATGTGTGTGCGTGTGTGTGTGTGTGTATTTGTATAAACATATCTCTCTCAATATGTATATAGATGTATATAGATGTATATAAATATATATATATATAACGACATACATATATGTATATGTATACATATATGTACAAACATATCTATATATCTCTCTCTCTACATGTGCGTGTGTGTGTGTGTGTGTGTGTGTGTGTGTGTGTGTGTGTGTATGTGTGTGTATGTGTGTGTGTGTGTGTGTGTATACATAGATATACATTTATATATACACATATATATACATATGTATATACATATATATCATGGGAGCACCGCTTTCACTAGAATATGAACGACACATGAGATGGATTTGGAGCGTGTCCATGAAAAGAGTTTTAGCTTGCTGGTTTATTGTTGAAGGTAGCTATGAGACCACCCAAGAGAACCCCGTGTCCCCAGATTTGAGGACGATGTGGTGGAGCTGGATCCTGTGTGGCTTGGTCTGTCTGCTGTGTTTCTCTCCCTCCGTCTGACGAGACATGTCCCTTTATGCTGCGGCTGCCTTCGAGGATGGATGTTTACTTCCGTGCGAAAAGAAAAAGTTGGGTGGGCACCTGCCTCTGCCTAAGGAGGAAGGGCAGCTGCTGGGATAGAGGTATGAAGTGTACCATCCTGTCATGCCAAGTATTGTTTACATCGCTCAGCCATGCGGAAGGCTCGTCCTCGAGCCGTCCGCAACGCTTGAAA
>NC_061859.1:20933839-20941339 GCF_019202785.1 Penaeus chinensis
TTTTTCAAGAAGTGGGCGCGCACCTCTGCGAACTCGCATTGGGCTGGTGTTTCACCTGCCATTTGCGCCTCGCCCTCTCGGCTCGAGTGCGACTTCATTATCCACGACCAACGCCACACGCGCCGCCAGAATCTAAATCACCAACTTGTTTTCGTGGCTTTGTCTAGCCTCCCCGCGCCACCTGCGGCTAGGTCTCGCAGGCATCTATCTTTTCAGGGAGTCCATGAGAGGCTTAATGTGGTCTTATTCAATTTTGTATGACCATAGGACGTATTTCCGACCAAGTATCGCTACTTGGTTGGTGTTAAAGTTGCCTGGATAAGAATAATGATTTATTTATTTTCTAAATTAAATATTATAAAGACCGAAATGGACAGTTTTCGCCACAACTGTGATCCCGTTGGATTTGCTTCGCTTCGCCCGTGTTTCTTCCTCGTGTTACTATTATTTTTTAAATGGTAACGTGTATGAGACATTTGGTCTCTTTTGGACTGAGACTTGCGACATGCTGCGTTAAATACACGTTTTAGCGTTCTTTTTTGTAAGTAGATCAAGGAAGTGCAACACCGTATCATCTTTGAGCTTCCACTCTGTCCCAGCCAGAAAATGAAGAAAAAATGGCTAGCATTTCACACTTATAAAGTTCTGACCAAGGTTTTATTGTTAAACACTCAACTCAGGTCTCATATACAGCACAGTGTTGGTTGCTCTGATATCTCACAACCCTGAAAGGCTGTAAAAAGGATAGATGAATTAGAGTATGTTAAGCTGATATTCTAGAACAGACTTGGGATCCCGCTTCCTGCAGGCGTATGATCCACCGAAGGGAAGAAGGGAATTCTATGATCTTGCATTTTACTTCCAAATACGTCCACGCAGACGTCCAGCTACGCTATCTCCCTTTTCACATTTACACACTTACATATCCAACATTCAGCACATACACTCTGTATTTTCCCTCCTCTTTCTCTTATACAACATTCGCATCCCCATACACATGCAAACGTTCCCAAACCTACTAATCGGGTGCTGGCACCTTATATCTCTTCGCTGCAAACAAATCTTTTGCTGAATGCAGACCTATATTATCGGCTGAGGATATAATTATTCCCACCCTTTCAATCGCGAATGTTAAAGGACTCAAATAACATGAAATTTCAACCTCACAGCCTCATTGTTTAACTTATTCATTAGCCTTGAAACATAAATTTTCCAGAGAAATGATTCCCGCGAAAATGAAATTAGTCGAAGCCTTTATTTCCACTTCACTCACTCGGCGTTCCTTCCGTGTCTCGTTTGGAGTGCCACTGAGTCGAAGTCCCAATTTGACTGGTGCTGAGGAGTGGGGGATGGTGGTGATGGTGCTGGTTGTGGTGGTGATGATGATGGTGGTGGTGATGGTGATGGTGGTGGTGGTGGTGGTGATAGTGATGGTCGTGGTGGTGATGGTGGTGGCGGTGGTGATGGTGGTGGTAATAGTAATGGTGGTGGGGATAGTGGTGGTGGTAATTGTGGGGGGGATAGTGGTGGTGGTTATGGTGGTGGTGGTGGTAATGGCGGTGGTGATGGTAATGGTGGTGGTAATGGTGGTGGTGGTGGTAATGGTGGTGGTGGTGATGATGGTGGTGGTGATGGTGGTGATGGTGGTGGTGATGGTGGTGAAGATGGTATTGGTGGTGGTGATGGTAATGGTGGTGGTGGTGGTAATGGTGGTGGTGATGGTAATGGTGGTGGTGGTGGTAATGGTGGTGGTGGTGGTAATGGTGGTGGTGGTGGTGATGATGGTGGTGCTGATGGTGGTGCTGATGGTGGTGGTGGTGATGGTGGTGGTGATGGTGGTGATGATGGTGGTGGTGATAGTGATGATGATGGTGGAGATGATGGTGACGGTGGTGGTAATGGTGGTGGTAAAGGTGGTGGTAATGGTGATGGTAATGATGGTGATGGTGGTGGTGGTGGTGATGATGGTGGTGGTGATGGTGGTGTCTGATGTTAAAATAAGTGATCAGTTAAAACTCTGAAAATAGTCATGATGTACATCTGTTACTGGTTGAGCAGCCAAGGGTTAACGCGACTTCCCACTTGTTGTAGAGACGGTGCGTGATGGAGGTGGTGTTCCTGACCATGTGGTTCCAAAGGCGCCCACATCTTGACAGAAATGAACGGAGGCGGAACTCTGTCCTGGCGAAGGGCACACGCAATTGCTCTTGTAGCGTCCACTCCGTAAGACTACAGATTTGCGACTTGTAAAGTATTTCTACACCGGGCCCATCCAAGAGATGGCTGATGCATCCAAGCTTAATACCATTCTCTAGGATCTCACTACGCATCACTAGGAATGCTTAGGACCTAACTTATATTCACGGGGAATGCTCGGGATCTACCTTACCTAAGGAATGTTCAAAATGTAAATATCTATAGCTATATACACATACATATAAATTATATATATATATATATATATATATATATATACATATATATATATATATACACATAATGTATATACACACGCGCACATATATATATATATATATATATATATATATATATATATGTATATATATGTATATATATGTATATATATACACTGTATGTATATTCATATTTAAATTCATATATATACATACATATATATATATATATATATATATATATATATATATATATATAAAACATGTATATATGCAATGCATGTTCAATATGCACATGTAAATACATATATATATATATATATATATATATATATATATATATATATATATATATATATATATATGTACTGCATACACATACATATGTGTGCAGTATACTGTACACATACATATATATGTATATGTATATATATGTATAAATACATATACATACACACTATATATATTTTTATATATACAATATACATATATATATATATATATATATCACAAACACAGCAACGTGTACACAAAAATGAAAATGAAAACAGCCACAGTAAGAAATGAATATGAATCGTAACGTTTAGATTTCTTCACGAGTTCCTCTTCAGACAAATAATAAACCGAAATGATTTCGGTATATTTATTGTATATTATATATATTGTATATATATAAATACATATATTATATATATATATATATATATTAAATATATATATATATACATATACTGTATATATATATGTGTATATATATACTGTATGTATGTTCATATATATTGCTATATGTCTATATATATACTGTATATATGTTCATATATATCGCTATATATCTATATATATATATTAGTATATACATATATACACCGAATATATATGTATATATATAACTATTAACATATGTGTATATAAGTATATATATATATATAAATATATCTATATACATATATATGTATACACACAAAGTTAACATACAAATATATGTGTATATATATATACATATATATATATGTATGTATACATTTATATATATGTATATATATATGTACAGATACGATTTATATTTCAGTACACATGCTGGGTCCCACTTTTGTACTTCTGGCAACCGCCTCAATGTAACGTAAATATTATTTTTATGAATGAGGCGAAAACCCTGGTTTGTAAGAAAGAGCGTGATTGGTAGATCATTAATAGCCAGTCATTGTATTAATATTTATTTTTAGAAAGGAAATAAGCTATTTGATTTTTTTTTTTTTTTTTTTTTTTTTTTTTTAATAACTGGTTTTAAAATGTGTAGTATCGATTATCGTCTTTTTATGGAATATTTTCAAATGTGACTCCTTTGAATTGTTTATCGAAATGGCAACACCTGTGGAGGTAAGGCGGCATTCTGCCTTTATTTGAAAATAACAATGATGTTTGTATACTGAATATAGAAAACGCCTCCTACTATGTGTGGCAGCTAAATCAAATGGAAATCTGCAAATTCGTTGAGAAGTTAGCAAATGTTCGAAGCAACGACATCTAGCAGCAGCTGATCGAACTAATGAAGTGAGACTTCTTTTCTCCGAAACGAAACACTTTCAATAAAAGGTATGCGTGTGTGCACAAGTATATATTTGATGAGTTACAAAAATATATGTGATTCGTTTTGTTCATCACGAATGCACTTTAACATGTGCTAAATTCTCATAATGGTTTTCGCTCTCAGTATTCCATAAGCAGTTTGTATGAACACGCATCCACATTCTAACAGATGAGCAAGTAAATTTACGTTTGCTTGTTTCAACTTGAGCAACTACAAGTTAGGTGGTTTGAAGGAAGGGAAATAATTTTACCTCCATTAAGGATAGTCTATGATATCTAATATCTTCAATATTTTCATATTCATTCTGAGGGAGTTGTTATATGTTGCTCTCTACTTTTGTCTGTCTTATTTGTAATTTTTATTCTCATTTGTCAATTCATGTCTATCCACTGTATACGTGTAGGTGTAATTAAAATTGCATATTTACCTTCATCACAAAGTCAAAGTTTATATATTATGTTATGTTTACGAAAGCATTTTTTTTTTTTTTTTTTTTTGATATATGATATGTATTAGATATCGTTGGCTTTAAAAAGCAAATTTTCATACACGATTTCTTGGAATTATTTGATAACTGAAATGGAAACACCTATGGAAGTGGGCCGACGTTTTAGCTCCACAGATGATTACAGCTGCACATTCTTTACACTTACAAACGCTGCTTTATATAAACAGATACATATAGCAGCTCTAAGATATAGAATATGCAAATTCGGAGAGAGCTTTACAACTTCTCGTTACTTAACTATCTAGAAGCAGCTAATTGAACAAATAAAGTGAGTTTATTATCTTTCCGTCAGATCCAAACACTGATTCAGAACAAAAAAAAATTTACGTTATAACCTTCATTATAGAACAACTGTACCGAAAATCACAGGAATACAGTGAATTTATAAGGGTTTTATCATTGAGAGCATGTTTGCGTGTTGAGAAATTAGAGACGCTGACCATTTCCAATGCTCCTGTACGTCATTTTCGTTATTTGAGTACTAGTATGCGTAGTGGTTTAGTATTATAGTTTTGCATTTCAAACTTTTCAGCGAAAAATAACATGTTTTTGTTTATTGATATACTTTTTTGCTTTGTATGAATTGACTAATTGGCAGAACTATTTTTAAAAGATATCTAGTAGTCTTTTTACTTTTTACTTGCTTGTCCATGGTCGGACGTCGAGGTGGTTTTGGTCACGAAATAATCTCGTATCTGCCCTCGACGTGTGTATTGGGCAGTTATCCTGCATGGATACGATCGTTTCTAGGAAAGGCAAGGCATAGCTGCGTACTGACGGGAGAAACACTTCTAATACGATATATTTCTCTGAATTGAATCTCCCCTCTTTTTTTGCTAGTTCGCCAACGCCATGCAGGAATATCCATCCCTCACATATCTCGTGGCCACTCCTCGTAGTTTCGTAGATGTTTTGTCTATCATATATAGAAAATATAAAATGAGATATTAGAATATATGATATCAGTGCGCATACACCAATAATCTATAGACAGTGATCTTTTCCATATATCATAATACAATAAAGAAGTTGAAGAGGTAAAAATGTAATTTGCACACCTCGCGTTATCTCTCCTCCACCAGCACTGGACCTTTCCGTGCGCGGTGGAACAAAAGGTTTTTTCATGACTCCAGATTACCCATCCCCAGAAATCTGGATCATTGTCTACATACTGCGGGGCGAATTAGAGGCGACCTTGACGATGACGTTCGGTCAACCTCCCTCTGGCGGCTGGTAATGAATACCATCTGCATGCAATCTTTTTCTCTCCGTTCGACTTGTTACTGGGAGCTACAGTTCTTGTACTTTAACTGAATTGGTGAAGGGGTTCGCCTCCACCATCGCCCTGATCTGAGCATCTTGATCTTCGGTTGTCTTCCGTTCAGGGTGCCCTCCTCCTCCCACGACTTTATCCACAGACCGGGAAATTTCACTAGGTGATAGAACACTTTCATCCCAATGATACGACCACGATTTACAATTTTAATTTGCCTTGCGTTCATCTTCAAGAGTGTCAGCTAAGCCTTTCACAGGCAACCTCGTTTTCACCTCGGATTTCCCATACTTCATAATGCCGTCATACTGTCGACAATACATGTGTATGTGTGCGCACACACACACACACGCACACGGCCACGCGCGCGCACGCACGCACACGCAAACACATACGATGCCCACACAGTGATAAAGCGTCTTTATATTCTCCATACTCATACTGCGGTTTTGTGTTCATGTAATGTTTTATAATATTTCACTAGTTCGATCAGTTGCTACTAGATGGTGCAGCTTCGAGAAGCTCTGGCTAACTTCTAAGCGAATTTGCAGATTTCTATTTGATTTAGCTGCCATACATTGATGTTTGAAGTATGAGGCGTTTTCTATATTCAAGAAATATGCAAATATCATTGTTAATTGTTCTGTTTATATATCAATCTTTCTTTATATATATATATATATATATATATATATATATATATATATCACTATATATATAAATATATATAAAACCATGTATATATAACTATATGTATACACACACACACACACATATGCATATATACATATGTGTGTGTATCTGTGTGTGTGCATGTAAGTGTGTATATATATACATATATAAACATGTGTGTATATATGTGTGTGTGTTTGTGTGTGTGTGTGTGTATGTGTGTGTGTGTGTGTGTGTGTGTGTGTGTGTGTGTGTGTGTGTTTGTGTGTATACATATATATATATATACATATATATATGTATATGTATATATATATATATATATATATATATATATATATATATATATATATATAACGCCTCTTTCCAGGCACACACGTTTTCATAGAAGAAAGTGGTAAAACTAAATTTCTTGTTGTATCCAGAAAATGTCACGAATGTGCAGGACTTGCACACTAATGGCCGTCGAGTTCTGCTCGAGAAAAAAATTGATGTTTTCTTTGCCCAAACTGCCGACTTGTGACTTTATAGGACTTTCCTTGGAATCTCCACCAACATAAAAGTGAATCTACGTGGTTTTACAGTTCTCGTGAGGACCCTTCAGCGTCCTGTGTCTTTCGCAGTTTAATTAATGCAGTGTTGAGTGCGGGTCCAGTGCTCTGGCAACAGTTTGTCAGGAATTGGATTTATAATAATTTATCTTTTATTATAGATGTATGTTTGCTGCCAATATTGAAGTACCTGTAGGTAGTAAAAACCTGAATAATAACCTGTGTATATTTCGTTGTATATATCCATATTACACAGTGATCATCATTACTGTTATCATCATTATTAGTGTTATAATAATGACAATAATATTAGTAATAATAATAGTGATTATAATGATAATAATAGTGATAATAATGATAATACTAGTAATAATACTAGTGATAATAATGATAATAATAATAATAATGATGATAATGATAGTAATAATAATCATAATAATAATAATAGTAGTAATAATAACAACAATTATAATAATAATAACAATGATAATGAT
>NC_061859.1:20948839-20956339 GCF_019202785.1 Penaeus chinensis
CCTCTATCCCTTCCACTCCCTCCTGTATACACACGTGAATTCCTTATATCACAACTATCCCTTCCCCAGCCCCTCCACCTCCTAATACCCCTCTTGATACAACACCACCTCGCCCCTCTCATCCCTTATCCCATCCTCTAGCTCCTTCCCCTTCAAATTCTCCAACACGTACTGCAATCGTTATCACTCATAAATCAATGAAAGAATAATTATCATTCATTGGAATATTCGCGGTTTTCATTCTCACAGACCCAAGCTTCATATCCTTTCTTCTTATAACTCGGCCTTCAAGAGACTTTTCTTACACATCCTCCTATACCAACCCCCAATTATCATTTGTCTCTTCCCTGCACTCCCTCTATGTCTCGTCCATACTTATCGATCAGAAAACACCTTATGTCATACCTCCATTTCAAACCACTGTCCCTTGCACAGTTATTCGCATCTTTCTTCGTTGCTGGATCATAGTGATTTCAGTCTACTTCTCCCCTTCCCAGCCCATTGACTTTGTTGCTTTTGAAAATCTAATTTCCCAACTCCAACCACCTTTCCTCATAGTTGGTGATTTCAACTGCCGCCACACTCTTTGGGGTGATTTTATCACCAACTCACATGGCCAATCTCTAGAGCGCTTCCTCTCCACAGCTGACTTTATTATTCTTAATTCAGATCGCGCCACAAACTTTGATACACGCACACAATCTTTTTCATGCATTGACCTCTCTCTATGCTCCCCTTTTCTTCATTTAGATTCCCATTGGTCAGTTCTAAACCACTTTCCCTATAGTGACCACTTTCCAGTTCTCCTTTCTCTTACTTCATATGCACCACTTCCTAACTCCCCACGCTGGTGCTATGATAGAGCCGACTGGCGTACTTTCACTTCACTCTCTGCTATTCATATCCCTCCATCCTCCCTCTCATCCATTTCAGATATGATACAATGTTTCACAAATACAGTCCTAAGAGCTGCCCATATAGCTATTCCTCGAACCTCAAGACCCTATACCTCCAAATGTGTTCCATGGTGGAATTCTGATTGCACTAAAGCGCTTTGCTTAAAATGTGCAGCCTGGAACAGTACCCTTTATGAACTATCAGCCCTTATATCCTTTAAAAGAGCATCCGCCTGTCTCCGTTGTACAATCCTAAATAGCAAAACAAATAGCCGGCAAAATTATGTTTCCTCAATTATATCCTCTATATCTATCTCAAATGTTTGTCACCGGATCCATAAACTATCAGGCAAACATCCCCCCCCATCCAGCCCCCGTCCTCCATATTCGAGATACCCTCATCTCTGATCCTCTCCAAGTCACTAATGAACTGGGTGACTATTTCAGCCAGGTCAGCCAGCTCACCTTTCTTCACACTTCTCTTCTGTTAAGACCACCAGGGAACATATCCTCATTACCTTCACCCTATCCTCTGCTGAGTCCTATAATGCTCCCTTTTCTTCCTCTGAACTCAGTGCTGCCTTACAGTCGTGTCGCAATACTTATGAAGGCCCTGACGTTATTCACTACCGCATGCTACGGCAAGTCCCATCTTCCTCCTTATCCTTCCTATTAACAATTTGCAACCACATATGGACATAAGGAAATTTTCCTTCTCATTGGCGAGAAGCTCTTATCCTCCCCTTCCTGAAACCCAATAAATCGGGTAACCTCCCTCAAGACTATCGCCCCATCGCACTAACTAGCTGCTTGTGCAAACTACTTGAGCAAATGGTTAACTTCCGCTTAATGTGGTATCTTGAATCTCACAATCTCTCTCTCCTTCCCAGTTTGGTTTCCGCCGTGCCCGAAGCACAGCTGACCGCCTTGCTCATTTTGAGCAAGGCATTTGCACACCATGAATCCGTACTAGCTATATTCTTTGACCTAGAAAAAGCATATGATACTACATGGCGGTACCATATTCTCCAACAATTGTCCTCTCTAGGCATACGCAGAAACATGGGTGTCTTTATAAAGTCTTTCCTCTCCCAGTGCACTTTCCGGGTCAAAATTGCCTCTGCCATATCATCCTTCTTTCTTCAAATCGAAGGCGTCCCACAAGGCAGTGTGCTAGGTACCACTTTATTCCTTCTTGCTGTTAATGACATTGTCTCAGTTCTACCACCAGGATCGCAGTCATCACTATATGTTGATGATTTAACCATCTATGCCTCTGGCACATACATGCCAAATCTCTGCCGATTTCTTCAGTCTGCAATATACTCATTATCTTTCTGGGCTACAAACCATGGCTTCCGCTTTTCTACCTCCAAATCTTTCTCCGTCTTTTTCTCTCGCACACGTGTAGGTCCCCAACCTCCACTCTTCGTATTTGGCACTCCAATACTGTTCCTCTGGCAAATTCCTAGGCGTTATTTTTTTACTCCAAAATGTCCTGGCAAGACCATATCCTTTACATGATAAAGGCGTCTTTATATTCTCCGTACCCATACTACGGTTTTGCGTTCATGTAATTTTTTATAATGGAGAATATAACGTAGTATGATTTCTGTTTATTGAAAAAGTGTTTTGTTTCGGTGAAAAGAAAAGTCTCACTTCATTGGCTCAATCAGCTGCTACTACTAACTTCTCAGTGATTTGCAGAATTCTATTTGATTTAGCTGCCATACATAGAGGTTTGAAGTATGAGGCGTTTTCTATATTCAAGAAATATGAAAATATCATTGTTAATTGTTCTGTTTAAATAGAGGCGAAATGCCACCATACCTCCATAGGCGTTGCCATTTCGATAAACAATTTGAAAAAGTCACACTTGAAATACGTTCTATAATACTGCACGTTTCTAAAAATAGAGATTAATACACTTACTGGCTATTTATATTCTACCAATCACACTCTTTATAACAAACAAACTAGGGTTTTCGCCTCATTCATAAAAATACTATTTAATCTATCTTTACATCGAGGTGGTTGCCAGATGTACAAAAGTGGAACCCAGCATGTGTACTGAAATATAATTATACAACTGTACAAGTATATATATATATATATATATATATATATATATATATATATATATATATATATATATATAGGGGGAGTTACTATACATGCGCAGACAAAAAAAAATATTTTATGTAAGTCCTACAGAGAAACCATAAGATGCTCGCGCTCATCAGTTATCTAGAAGGCCTTAGTTCGAGTTCGCAATTTGAGACTACAAACTTAATAAGTTGATAGATGTTCAATTTTCAGTGAGTGAATCCAGGAATGTGTGAAATCATCGAAATATTCACTTTGTGACATTATAATCATTTGACCGGTAGTATTGCAATATGTATTCGTATTTTATCTATTTCCTGGGGTGATATTACAGGATAATCTCTAAAGCTTCAGGTTCATTATAATCTGAAAAGGACAATTCTGAATAAGATGTATTATTATGGTCCATCGTATTTTTCTCTTTAGTTTGACTTGCCTTTAGGAGTACTTTGTTTTTCTAAACATAGTTAGCATTTAGTCCGTATATACGGGTTGACCTTCGAGGATAAGGCAGACCAATCCTCCTACCCCTGTGAAAAGAGTTTCGTGAATAACGGGTTTGCACAAATTTACACGTTCCGATGACGTCAAGTCGGTTAATATCAACTTGATCTATTTCTGGTTTATTACAATTGTGCAGTTTATATACACTTTTTCTTGGCATATTCTTAAATTTATTGATGATACGTTTATGTATTATATAATTTTTTTGTACTTCAAGATGTATGTTCGAAAATCTTTGAATACATATTTGGATCAAATAATGTATTAGAGAAGAAAACGGAATATTTAGACTGACTGACTTACTATTCTACTTTCAGTAAATCTGTGGTGCCTTTTCTTTACCCAAAATAATCGAATAGCATTTAATTTTCAACAATGCGTATCCAAAACTGGTATGACATTATATGTCTAATAGCTTCCAAGGTTTCTCGTGCAATGAGGACCTGTGAAATGGTGAAGTCATAAAACAATTCCTGTAGCTTGATCTCTAAGGAGTGACCGTACAAAATTAGAATAAGTATAAGTCTACCATTCTAGTAATGTTAGCAGTAGTATCAGGCAGTACCTATGTAGGAATCAAAACTGTTCCATAATAATATAAGAAAGGATAGAAGCTTCTGACTGATATATGATGTTTTATCCATATAACTTTTTCTTTGTGTCATGTTCAATACATGCTAGTGCAATATAGATGTTTCATAAAGCTGTTATCAACAGTCAAATATACTATACAAGAATATAGTTACCATCATCCTCTCCGTTGCTCGAATAATGTAAAGAACATTTTCATGCCCATGCCACTGGGTTCCCTTGTTCGAAAAGTCATTAATCAAGATTATTCCCATGTTCCTTCACCCAGTATGTGCAGGGAGCCAACGTATTCCCCTTCGCTGCGCGATCGAGAGGAACTATACATATGCATGGACGGTGTGTATCTATTCTGCTGGAGTTAAAGGAAGGATGGATTTAGTAAGGGGCATGGTCTTGCTTTTTCTTACGGGATATTACAAGTAAAGCGTGGTGATACCGTAAACGCACAAACTGTAATTATCTAGTTTGTTTCATTTGTTTTTAATGGAATCTCAAACGCATATACACATATGCACACACACACACACACACACACACACGCACACACACACACACACACACACACACACACACACACACACACACACACACACACACACACACACACATATACATACATATATACATAAATATAATCAACACCTCCTCAAATGAGGAGGTAATTACTTTGGATTCGTTAGGAATAACGAGTTCAGTAGAGTACCAATCATGCCGTAGAGAGAAAAATTATTTGAACTAAAATTCCATATCTTTTAGCTAAATAGGCAAGTACTTTTGTTTGGAACTCATGGCAGCTGGGCCTGAACTTAATTCTAACCGTGCGCGTCTCAGGCACGTCAACGGCCGTATTATTAAAACACTGGTGCGCGTCCTCATTTCAGTCCCCAGGGAAGGGTTCGGGGAAACCCGCACTCGCAAAACGCATTATGAAACTGCTAAAGCAAACCCTTTCCCTGGGGTCTTCTGCGGTGACTGTTGGTACGCCTGATGCATCCCCCGCGCAGCACTTGGTACGCCTAATGCTGGTTTAATGACGATTTACAGCAGAATTTATAGCTTTTTTTTTGGGGGGGGGGGGGGGGGGCTGATCGTGTCAAACCCGACTATTGAAATAATTGCCATTTACAACTGTCATATTCACAAGTTCAACATCTGCAACACCAACATGAGCAAATATTATATTTCATAATTAATAAATTAGCCAGGACTGCATATTTCTTAGTTTCAGACACTCTCCTGTCTCGTTTTTTTATTTATCTACCCTTAATCTGACTGAATAATGCTTATTTTATTCATTATAAACTTTAGCTCTCCCCGAAACACACTGACTACACACAAACATATATAGAGAGAAAGAGATAGATAGATAGATAGTTAGATATATGTATATATGTATATATTTACATGTATATGTATATGCATATATATGTAGATATATATAAATATACACACCCACACACACACACACATATATATATATATATATATATATATATATATATATATACATATATATATATATATATATATATATATATATATATATATATACGTGTGTGTGTGTGTCTGTGTATGTGTGTGTGTGTGTGTGTGTGTGTGTGTGTGTGTGTGTGTGTGTGTGTGTGTGTGTGTATGTGTGTGTGTGCACATTCACACACAAACAAACAAAACACATACACACACGCGCACATATATATATATATATATATATATATATATATGTATATGTATATATATATATATGTGTGTGTATGTGTGTGTGTGTGTAGTTGTGTGTGTGTGTGTGTGTGTGTGTGTGTGTGTGTGTGTGTGTGTGTGTGTGTGTGTGTGTGTGTGTGCGTGTGTGTGCGTGTGTGTGTGTGTGTGTGTATTCACTTTCTCTCACACACGTGCGCTCGCGCGACATGTATATGTAGCCTTGCATACAAGGTACTGCATACGTATTCACCTCCTTCACTTAACGCCGTTTATCCACCCGTCTTCCCCAAGGCATTCTGAATGTCCCCTTAATGGTCTGGTCCTCCTTGATAAGCATTCACCGCTTAATATGTGTGATTAATGGAGAGATATCCTGGAAATACGCCATGATTGATGGATTATTACTTTTACATAGGCCTTTGTTACCAACGAATTCAGACACGTTATCAACTGCTGACTCCATTGGCGGATAACCCTTATCAGGGGTAATGAAACGAAAATAAAATATGACTTTTTATAATCTATTAGCCTCGATTCGGATGAATGGTCATACTGTACTATACTAAAGTGTGGCCAGATATAATGCAGTCCATTTGATATAGTTTTATACAGATAGATACAGCACAATATTTGTTATTACTTTTTTAACAGACTGTTATCTATAATGGATATTTCTTCCAGAATTGTTATCTAGCATTACCAGTATATTAAAAAAAAAAAAATATATATATATATATATATATATATACATATATATATATATATATATATGTATACACATATATGTATATATGGATGGAATATGTATACATATATACATATGAAAGGAAAACAGCCACAGTAATAAATGAAATTGAATCGTAACGCTTCGAGCTCTTTATGAGTTCCTCTTCAGACGAATGATATACCAAAATGGATACAAGGAGAGAGTATTGCCAAGAATATATATTGGTTGAGAAACAGAACTAACAAGAGCTGAATCAGGTCTCAGGAGGAGGGTCAAGCTCGAAGAGCCTAGGCAAGGCTTTGCTAACTAACAAGGAGATAAGGTCATCCAAGCCACATTGACCAGCACTCAAGTTAAAGTTAGGCTTTTTTCTAATTATTAGAGATTCTAACATTTTCCCTCCATACGAATTAACTGATTTATGAATTAATTTAGCGTTTATCCAGTTAAGCTGGTGACCTACATCACGTAAATGAACGAGGGACGCATTTGGCATATCTAACATCACGTTTATATTCACTGATTCTTTTGTCAAAAGCTCTACCGGTCTCACCTATGCAAAACTTGGGGCAATCCTTACAGGGTAAAGTATAAATACCGGGAGAAGTCCCCAGAGCACCGCTAGTCGCATTGTGCTTAACCAAACTATTACGCAACGTGTTCGGAAACAAAAAAATAATGTCAATTCCAACATGTGTCGTTTCTTGTCGAGGGACGGGTTATACGGAATGATTAAAAGATTATTGTCACTATCCTGTTTTGTATTACGGGAATGAGTATAAAACTTCCATCTCGCAGATGAATATGCCTGATTTAAGAAAAATCGAGGATATCCTAATTTAGAAAACGTATCTAATATGACGTAAATTTCTCGATCGATAGATTCAGTATGACAAATCCTATATCATTCGTCTGAAGAGGAACTCGTAAAGAGCTCGAAATGTTACGATTCAATTTCATTTCTTACTGTGGCTGTTT
>NC_061859.1:20958839-20961339 GCF_019202785.1 Penaeus chinensis
ACACTTTTGGCTGTTTGGCAAGGAGCTTCACCATGCATGAAAATGTAATCAGTATCTGGGAAACACTCACGAAGACGTCTATCAATGATGTCACGATATCCAACTTAATTTAGATTACCTCTTACAATTTCTAATCTTTCAGTACCCAAGTCAGAGATCACGAACCACAACATCATCATGATAGGGAAATTTACTTGTGCTCTTTGGCAGTCGGGGTGGTCTCTCTCTAAGAATAAGAGCTGGATGGAACATCCAAATACATGCGAAACGCTCCTGAACTCCATCTACAACATGAACTTTTAAAAAATTTGCTTTTGAACAAAACATTAACATATAAGATGTAATATCCTTGAAACTAACCTATTTCACGTATACATCTATATTTCTCTACATTATGTTTGAACCATATAGAAACGTAATCAAAAGGAATATTTACCTTTTTCCTATCCTCTGATGTTCAATCCTTATGAGACTTTGCCCAGGCCGGTCGTTTCTTCCTTCTGTTTATAGTCTAAGAGCTGAGTGCCATTTAATTTTAAAGAGTACCGGGAGTTTTATTATATATATATATATATATATATATATATATATATATATATATATATATATATATTTTTTTTTTTTTTTTTTTTTTTTTTTTTTTTTTTCAAGGGAGTACCGTGGGACATCTGAAAAGGGTAGTCTTATGTTTGAGAATGAGAAGTCTGTGGTAATAGAAATAGAAATACGATTTTTCCCTGTTTCTTTTGTAAGCTTCAATGTATTTTAAAAATATATTTGGAAGCTTAAACAAAGGTGTCGATTTTTTGTTGCAGCTCTGATACTGATACGGGCATTGAGTAGAACAAAATAGTAAATGGAAACAATTTTTGTGTCGTGATTGGCTAGCTCTGACGCCACTTGGGTTATGTCATAAGATCCACCCCATTTTGACAGCTGTAACTTACAAGTCGGGAAAGCGGAGTCTTTAAGTTGTTGACATTCTACATGATTTTACTCTAATGGTGGTGTTGGTGTAGACCACAAGCTAGTTGCGTTATCTGAATGAAATCTGTTAAGGATCTTTACAAAAAGCTTGGCATATTTGGTACTGTGTGTGTGTGTGTCGAGCGCAAGTATTAGCTCTGACGAAGTGGGGCATGATTTTGCAGGCGCCCTAGGCTAAGATGCCAACTAGTCAAGTTTATTCCACTCCACATGCAACCACCTTCCTTAAAGCCTCCTTAGACCCGCCTTCTCCTAATTTCTTGAACAGATAAACAAGTCTCTTAGGAAAACTGCGGGTTTTACATATAATCATCATTGTCTTCCCCTGAAGAAGTACTATATGCTGTGATATGATCGCCATCGCTTTCCTCGAGCTCACTCTTACTCTCCTCCTCTAGACTGACACTAGCCGGGGTCTGGGGCACATCAAACCAAACCATCTGCAGTACATTATCTGCAACTGTCCAACCATGACTATTATGTCCGAAGCCAAATGGGTCAGATAGTGCTGCGTTCCTTCCCAGCAGTTCTACATAGTTTGTACACTTGAGCTTCTGCTCAAGTGCTGCTTTGTACGGAGGCAGACAACACGGATCAGGAGACTTAATTTTCTCCAAAGACTGATTAGGCTTAGGTCGTGCTTCATATAGAGGTGATAAGGTGAGAGGGTGACATCTGACACATTACGAACTCTGTCTATAGCAAAAACGAATTCTTTAGTTGTGACATCAACCAGAGGCACCCAATTTGCTTAATGCCACAGCAAGTCGTCCGTCTTTCAGAACTAAGTAAAATGATTTGGCCTTCTGCAAGAATGATCTGTATAGTTACACCAAGTATAGGCATGGAATGCAGGTAATGCAGTGCCTAGTGCTGTCCGAGCTCTTTGCCGTATCTGTCCACAGGATTGTATTGATCTGTCATCATAATTTTGTCATCATGCAAACAGCTACCACTCTGGGAAATGGAAAATGAGACTTGTATCTACCTCTCCGTGACTTTAAGTTCAACCATTCATAAAAAAAAAAAAAAAAAAAAAAAAAAAAAAAAAAAAAAAAAAAACAGGCAGGTAGGTTAGCTAATGCATTTCATTTCCAAGACTGAACACTGTTGCCATCTATTGGCATTTACTTACATTGCTGGACATGGGGTAGGCTTACATAATATTGAGCACATTTAATATTAACATAGAAATCTTCCACATGATGGTTAATTCACGATTATAGTATATGGGTCTGTCTGCAAAGACAAAATTCTATGGATATTTACTGGACCCTCGACTGTAGTTTGGGACTGCAGCTACATGTTCCATGCATTAATGTGCATGTATGTATACTTTCTCCAACATTGTTTTTCTGTATGACAATCATATAGTTTTCTGATCTTTTGTCTTTGACTTGCACTTGCATACACTTTCGTTCTGAACACATTGAATAGCTAATAAACAAACAAGGGAAAAAATGTGTTACATAAACACGGTGAAATTTACATGCTTGTCAGAAATATCTCCATA
>NC_061859.1:20976339-20978839 GCF_019202785.1 Penaeus chinensis
AACTGTTGCCACATTGACGTGCCCCAATTGTTTAAATACCTCTGGGAAATAAACACATATGGGAGTTATCTCTGGACCTGGAGTTTGTATGTACCCCTTGGTTTACCCTTTACCGCGGCGTCGCTGGATCAGCAAGAAAAGATTGTGTTTGAGCCAGTTAGGAAATGTTAAGTTTTTTTTTTTTTTTTTTTTTTTTTTTATTGGGCAGCACCAGCCAGGGATTTTTTTAAAATGTTTCCGTTCCTTCTGAACGAGCTTTCGTATTTCTTATTCATTATTCATATTTTTATTTACCAGTGGTGCTTTGCGCAAGGACACAATAGCAGGACCCTATTCTTAAGGGATATGTGCCTGGGGAATGGGACAGGGGAAGTGAACGGCCCTCCTCCCTCATTCTTTCGGCCCTCAGCCGCCATCCGCCGCTTGGGTGGATGATTTCGGGCTTCCCCTTGACAGATGCATTTTTTTTTTCTTAAGCGAGGGGGGTGGGGTTGTAAAGAAGTGGTTGATGAAGGGAAGGCGGGGGAGGGCCTGAGGGGAGGAGAAGGAGGGAGGCATACGAGTCGGTGTGGATTGGGGTGCACGCAATGAGAGGTGTGTATTATTGGCTTAATAATCGAGTTGCTTATATAATAACATCCAGATGTAGTTGTTGTTATTATGATTGTAGTGACTATCTTTACCAGTGTTATTATCACCATTGTCATTATTAGTATAGTTATTGTTATCATCATCATGCATCAGTTATCCCCCTCCTCCTGATAATCATCATCACCATCATTCACTTGCTATCCTCATCTTAATCATCATCACCATCACCACCACCATTATTATCATAATTATTTACCAATTATCCTCATCATCATCATGATTCACCTCCTATTCATTATCATCATCTTCATGTTTATTCTACCAATTTATTTTCCATATTTTCCACAGACGTGTTATTATTACTAGTTATATTATCAGACATTTTCTACTATTTTACTAATAATATCCTTTTCCCTCTCATAATGATTACTATAATTATCATTATCGTTGTCATCTTCGCCATCATTATCATTACCATTAATATTATAATGATTATACCACCCTTATTACTCCGATGATGTGTTCTCTGATTATCACTCTTATTATCAGGATATAATTTGTAGGTATTGTCATGATGATGATATGATGATTACTATTATTATTATCATTACTGCATCCGTCATCATCATATTATTACCATCTACATCATAATTCTAATCGTGATTCGTCCGTTTTACGCCTCAAAACATAATCCATCATCTTCCATTTGACTTCATTCTGATGTAAGATCGGTATTCAGTTGAGTGAGAATCGGGCCTTACATATATAAGCCCGGCCTCTTTCAGCTCTTTAGAGTTGTCTCAACTTACCATTGTGGCCCGATTACTAGCAGGCGCTCTTGTCTTGACAGAGTAAGCTAGTGGCATAAACTTCTCATAAGCATGTGTTCTGTAGAGTTTGTAACAGGGTGGCATCCGGCTCGCCATAGTGCTTGTAACATCTGCCAGCATGGGCAGTAGTGTCAATAATCTGCCATGCTCAATGGTAGCCCAGTCTAATCCGGGAAGAATGAAGAGAGTGTCAGTAGCTCATAGCCTGTAGCATCTGAGTACCATCTGGCCGAGCGGGAGCTTCTCGCTTTCTCGCTGTGTAGCTGAATGAAAGAGCCGGGGGTTTAGAAAGTGCGATCTCAGGGTATGCATGACTCAAGCACTTCGGATATGCGATAGCCTGCCGCAACTGCTTTCCTACGGGGAGCCAGGATGGGGTTTTCATAATTAAAGTTTCCCTCTGTGATCACAAGGTCCTGTGCTACAGTAGTGCAAACTTCACTGATGTCTTAGCTCCTACTATTTGACCTACTGTATACAATGTAAAACCATTGATGTTCCACTGTAGTCTGCTTAGACTGTGTGCAGTGATGTTATTCTGAACCACATATGTATCTTTTGTGACGATGTAACAGAATCGAGTTGGTTTGGATAGACCCAGCTTGCTTTCCTTCAGGGATGACTGCCTTCTCCGCATTCTCACTCATACTCCCCAAAACTGTTGGTAATACAATGACTACAGTAGTCAGCAGGAGTGTCCCATTCTTCTCATTAAAGCGAAAGGGTTGATCGGATGTTGGGAGGGGGGGGGGGGGTCTTATGATGTTCTTTGAATCCTTTTAGGCCTGGTTCCTTTTGTAAACACCTACAAAGGCCGGTAACTCTTTCGTGCTGGAAGGATCCACAGCAGATTCCAAAAGTATCCACAGCAGGTTTAACAGAATGGATTTTCCAAAGTTATGTGGAAAGCGGTATCTTATTGCAATGGAGTAGATAAATATTCTGCATAGAATAATTGTAATGTTAACAATGAGATTGAAACATCAGTACTTGTATCATCAGGACGTTTTACGTCAAGCTTTTAAAGGTGTTTGGGGAAAGCTTTAGGAGAGGGAAAGAATGCATCATTAAATCTATGT
>NC_061859.1:20983839-20991339 GCF_019202785.1 Penaeus chinensis
TGGAGCCTTGCCTGACGGCTCCAAGACCCTACTTTGGGAGGAGCCTTTGGAACAGGCTCACGATTCCTTTACCTGGGCAAAGGGCAGACCTGAGCCTTTTGCTCAGGGGCGTTTCTGTCTAGCAGCTGAGGCCCCTACGGATGAGGTTGCAGCTACAGCTGTCATCGTTGAGGACTACAGAACCTTGCCTGATGGCTCCAAAAACCTTCCTTTAGGAGGACTGATTGATTGATTATTTAAAATTATCTGCCGCGCCAACAGCTAGGGTCACTGGCGGCAAACACCTTGTTAGATTGAAATATTAAAATATTTAAAACGTAAAAAATCTATCAATGAATCTCATAAATAACAATATATATTATATTAAAATATATAAACTTAAACGTTAGGCTCTAAATGTCTAAAACTATTGCACTAACACTATACATAATTAAATTTCATTGAAAATATTAGCCTCCCTAGGGAAACCATTAAGACCTTCTGCTTCGGATCTCTCCCCTTTCCTAATTCCGACCAAATCCAGCTCGACTTCATCGGTCCAAGTGGGGAATTGAGGAGTTCCAACAGCCAGAACCATAGTGAGATTTAAACTAAGATCTTCCACACGATTCTTCATTTTCCTACCACAGGAGCGGCTATCCTGAAGGGGATTGAAAACCAATCTGGATGTAGGAGATCCCTGAATCTTTTGAAGTCTCATGTAGTAAATCAGGTTCATGTAGTCCTGATGTAATAAAAGAGGTGGTTCTTCACTCTCAGCATACAGGGACCTGAAGACCTGAAAGCTCCTGTACAGATTCAGAGAGCTTCATTATGAAGTCCAACATCCAGAGAACAGTGGGAGTTGCAGATGATTAAGCCTCACATCCATATTATATTAAAAAATCTAAACATAAACATTATGCTCTAAATGTCTAAAACTATTGCATTAACATTATGCATAATTAAATTTCATTGAAAATATTAGCCTCCCTAGGGAAACCAATAAGACCTTATATGTCACAATCCTCCATTTTTCAGTGTATATGGGAGAGACAAGTACATACGTCTTTCGTCTAATAATGTTACACATCTTTCCATTATATGTGCGACCGTTAATGGCTCTTGGCATTCCTCACAGTGTGCTTCACTTTTAGCCATCATTGGCCCATGAGTCAGTCTTGTGTGCCCGATTCTCAGCCTTGTTAATACAACTTCAACTTGTCGGTTGGGATGGATGTGTTTCTAGAGGTATGCCTCCACTGTTCCCTCCATTTATCACGAAGACAACTCCTGATGCTGGGTTTCAAATCAGTGTGTGGGAGAGGAAAACGAGCATCACAGGGCTGAGCGACAGCTGCCTTGGCCTTCCGATCAGCTCGCTCATTCCCAATGATACCAACATGAACTGGCACCCAACACAGTTATCTTTTTATGTGCAGACATCAGTGCATGAGTTTAAGCTCTTGACTGATTGCAAGGCACTACGAGAGTCACAATATATTACAACGGAATGGTTCGTAAGATCTCTAGTCATCTTGACTGCTGCAAGGATGGCATGTAACTTTGCAGTGAAGATCGAGGCTGATAGAGAAAAACTACCAAATTCAGTCTTCCTTCTGCTCACTGCTGCAAAGCCCACACCATTTTCAGAAACCATCAGTATATATTGCATCTGATCCTTGGTACTTAGGAGTGTGTTGAAGAAATCTCTCTCTGACTTCTGCTTCGGATCTCTCCCCTTTCCTAATTCCGACCAAATCCAGCTTGACTTGATTGGTGCAAGTGGGGAATTGAGGAGTTCCAACAGCCAGAACCTTAGTGAGATTTAAACTAAGATCTTCCACAGGATTCTTCATTTTCCTACCACAGGAGCGGCTATCCAGAAGGGGATTGAAAACCAATCTGGATGTTGGAGATCCTGGAATCCTTTGAAGTCTCGTGTAGTAAATCAGGTTCATGTAGTCCTAATGTAATAAAAGAGGTGGTTCTTCACTCTCAGCATACAGGGACCTGAAGACCTGAAAGCTCCTGTACAGATCCTGAGAGCTTCATTATGAACTGAGTCCAACATTCAGAGAACAGTGGGAGTTGCAGATGATTAAGCCTCACATCCATAGTCAAGGAAAAAGTTATTCTCTTTGCTCCTATTACCAATACTTCTTTTTCAAACTTGTACCTTTTACATTGCTTAGAAGAAGCTTCATGATCTTCTTTGCAGTGGTAACAGCATATCATCCCCTTGATGACATGTTGTACCACACTTTACACACACTCTTGGTTTTCCATTTTCATTAAAACTGCAAGAGTGGGCTCCATGCCCATAAACCTGGCAGTGGAAGCACTGCATAAGGTTTGGCACATATGGCTTTACCTTGAGGTGGTACCATGCCAACTTAACTGATTCAGGAAGGACTAACGTTTCAAAAGTTAGGAGAGCTGGTGTCGACTGTTCCAAACCATCAACTTTCTTCTTAAAATGTTTTACTACCATTTTTTAAAAATTCTTTAGTTCTTCTAACAATTTCTCCTTAGAATACCTCATCAAGTCTCAGGAAAAGACAATTCCCTCACTCTCATTGAGTGATTTATGAAAAGAACATGAGACTTGAGCCCCAAGAATGTTCATATCACATGCAGATGGTCACTCTTGTTTGGTGATGAACTTCAACTATCAAGCCTCCCTACCGCAGCAAGGCAACTTCCATTAGGGGCTTTAGAAGGAGGAGAATCCTCAATAGACCCCTCACTCCTACATCACTTCTGGTGGAACAACTCACCAGTTTCAGTATTTGAGGACTTAGGCCGAACTGTAGTGGCCCACAATTGGAAGTTAAATATTGGAAGTTAAGGGATAACAAGGAAGAGGTTGGGCCGAGGCAAAGGACTTACCTAGCTTTGCGAAGAGCACGTAAGCATAATTTGTCTCTGGAAAACTACTTTTCTCCTAATTACCAATACCTCATTTTTCAAATTTGTAACTGTTGCACTGCTTTGAAGAAGCTTCATGAGCTTTGCAGTGATTATAGCATATTGGACCTGGATAGTTGCCATCTCCTTGATGACCTGTTGTACCAAACTTGACACACTTTTGGTACTACATTTGGCTGTGTGCCCATAACCCTAAAAGAGGAAGCCCACATAGGGCTGGACACATATGGCTTTACTTTGAGGTGGTACCATGCCAACGATTCCGGTAGGACTAATGTTTCAGAAGTTAGAGGAAGAACTGGTGTCGTTTGTTCCACACCATCAACTTTCTTCTTAAATTACTCTACTGCCACTACCTCCTCTAGCAGTTTCTCCTCAGAATACCTCATCAGGTCTCGGGTAAACACAATTCCCTTGCACTGATTGAGTGCAAAAACATGAGACTTTAGCCCCAGGAATGTCACATATCACACGCAGATGGTCAATTTCGTCAGTTGACAACACATCGATTGTCTGGCTACCATCTCAATGTGGATTGATTTGAGAATCAGGTTGACACTACTCACCTTTCTTGCAATGCACTTCAGAAATGTCAAGATCAATGATGGACATGCTATCAGTGGTCTTAACCACACGATAATCCATGTATGAAATACTTTCATATTTACCAGGTTCTTTGATGGATTAAGGATTTTTCTCCTTACCAGGTCTGGGAGCCCGGGAAGCATTTTTGCCCTTCGGAACCTCAAAAGGTTCCAGAGTGACAAGAGGTGAAATTTGAGAGAGATTGGCCAAGGGATTGTGTAAGTCGTCACGGAGGGCGTCGGTTCTTTTCAGATTTGTAGAAATAAAACAAATTAGAATTCTTCATCTTCTCACCTCACATCCACCATGTTCGATGAGGGAAAACTATATTATGGGACTTCATACACCCAACAGCCACAAGGGTAGTGAGGAAATATAGGCAGTAGCAACCCAGTGCTGATAGTAATTGCAGGACCGATGCAATACCGACTAGACTTTTGGGGGGCCTTGATCAAGCCACCTTTCTAACCAGAATAAAGGGCCAAAAAGGTGTGCTGCTAGCTACAGGGTGCGGTGTGCAGCATTGCTGAACTTTCAGTACTCCTGTCTTCTTGTAATATGGGATGCCACGTACTGCAAACACCATCCTTTCCAGTATGGGGTCTGTTAAGGGTCTCACATCTACCTTCTACAATAAGCCCACAAGCCAAGACCCCTTTCATTACTCGCTCAACGTTCATCTCATATCTCATTGACATATACATACATTCATATTTTTATATATTTATAAATATATATAAAGATAAAATTAGCAAAATGTAGTCTAGGAGGTGAAAAAGAAAGCTTTATACCTTTAGCTAGCAAAGATTTTACATTTTGAGATAAATTTACATCAGTGAAATTAAAAACTACCTTATTTGGATGAAAGGTATGCTGACACATACAGATGGCACCACATATGCTAAGTCGGCAAGGAGTCGATTAATAGCTCTAGCGACCGATCCTGATTTTCCCATTCCTTGAATAGGCGGGAAATGTGTTTATCTTTTTAATACAGTTGATATTGATACTGTTATTATTGTTATTGATATTATGATTATTAAATTGTTATTAAAATTTCGATAACATTTAAGACATTGAAACAATGGAAAATCCCCTTTCCAAAAGTCTAGGAAAAGGGGAAACAAGGGAGATAGGTAGGACTAATAACCAACTCCTTGGTGACTAAGCACTTGTAGAGCCATCTATGTGTATATGCAATAAATAAACTTGTATTACATTGGGCATGGCATGTATTCTTGCCATACATGGCAATTGGGTTAATATGTCAAGTTATCATTTCATTTCCCACCAATAGGTTGAATATATTGTCAGAATCTCCAGAATCAATCCCCTTATTTGAATGAAATTGCTATTTTAGACTCTTTATCCTTCAAAGAAAATTACTTGGTGCAGCAGTAACGCTTGTGGCTGGGGATTTTGAGTGTCAGTCACCTAGATCGTGCAAGTTCGAATCCGGCATCAATGATCTGAGATTAAAAGGAAGGGCATCCACTCGGGTTAACAGCCACCACCTGCTAGAACCAAAGTCCTTCAAAAGAAGAGACTGTCTTATCCCATGTGAGGGAGTTCATGGAGTGAAACCGAATAATTTTGAAAGAAAATACACAACTGCTCTGAATATTGGGAACTTAAACAATAGATACATAAAAACATACAATCTCTAAGCCTTTATGCTCTTCCATTACATATATGATAGTTGTAATGCTGTCTATGGGGAGGGGATATACATATGTATACATATACACATTTATACATACATGTATACACATATACATATATATACATATACATATACATACGCATATACATACATATAATATATATACGTGTATATATACATACATTTATATGTATATATACATATATGTATATGTATGTATGAATAAATATATATATATAAGCACACACACCCACATATGTATATGTATATATATACATATATATATATATATATATATATATATATATATATATTTGTATGTATGTGTGGTTACAGCAGTGCCACCCTTGCCTTTCCTAATCAACCGCGGTTCGGCATGCTAACACTATGCCAGCAGTCGGAGCGCAAGTATTATTACGACCGCGATGCGCGCGCGAGCGCGCGTGTGTGTCTGTGTGTGTGTGTGTGTGTCCCAACTGAACTTTTAATGGCTGGTAGAGAATCTATGGTAAGGAGCTTGCATGCTGTCCTGTCAGCCTGGTACCATTCCCCGTGACCTGCTGAGGGGTGTGGTCATCCCTCTCTGGAAGGGGAAAGGGGATCGATGGGACTGCAGCAATCACCGATGCATTACACTACTCAATATACCGGGCAAGGTTTTCGCTCACATCCTTCAGAGACGTTTTCGAGACCACCTGCTGAAGCAGAGGCCGGAGTAATTTGGATTCACTCCCGGTATCCTGGCGCTTCGAGTATTTTTAGAGCGCCGTCGTAGGTTCGGCAGCCCACTTCCGAACCTAGACCAAGATCAAGATTCGAACCTAGACCAAGATCAGGATACAGGACTACTGCTAAGTCAGTACTTGTTTGCGGGGAGAACTTCGAGGTCACAGAGAGCTTTATATGACTCCGGGATGTCAGACCAGGAAGTCAGTAAACAGATTGACATGGCAACAGGGGTCATGAAATTTCTCGACGAGTATTTGGTGATGTACGGTACCTGAGCAGAAGGACCAACCTATATGTCTTCAAGGCCCTGATACTACCAGTTTTACTATATGGTAATGAAACTGGGACGCCTTCTTGACCATGTGTCTAACCAACGTTTACACCGTGAGACTGGTACTGTTACCTGTTACTTGCACGATCCGCGATCGAGAAACGAGCCAGGTGGCTATACGGCCACCTGGCTCGTTTCCCACAGTGTGATTCTGCCCACCAGGTTATCTCTGTTTGAGACAACTCTGGGTGGAGGAGGCCTGTGGGACGACCTAGATAGTCGTGGTTTGGGCAGATCGATCAAACCTGTCTTGAAGAGCTAGAGATGGGCCGGGCCCCTGTATGGCGGCTCGACGGGTGAAAACGAAGCTGCTATTGCGCTCCCGCCGGCGTTAGCTTCCCAATGAAGATGATATATATGTATGTATATATGTATATATACATATATATACACATATATATACACATATACATATATATTTATATATATGCATGATTATATATATATATATATATATATATATATATTTCTGTGTGTGTGTGTGTGGGTGTGTGTATTTGTATTGTAGTGTGGCTAGTCGCCACGCGCGACGTTATCTCTCGCGACGGCGAGCATCTTCCCCCTGCGCGCTTCCCTGGTCGGGCAAACTGCACTTTCCCGTCACGGCATTCTTCCACCTGCCGAATTCCACCCCCTCTTACTCGTATTTTTAGTGTTTTTATCCTTGGTTTTCGTGTTTTTGTTTTGTTTTAGTTTGCCCATGTTTTGTACATTTTCTTTGGTTTTCGTTTCATTTTAATTAGCTTACTTTTTACTTTTTTTTAATGCAGTTCTTTGCCGGCAGCCCTAGTTTTAATTATCTGTTAGTTCCCTTGTTTTTAATCCATTCTGTATAATTCATATAAATGTTTAAGTGATTAGGGTGACTATTTTTACAAACATTATTTTATCTATTATTTTACTCATGTTCACTATTGCAGTTGTTTTACATGTTTCTCATTTTACCTAAATTATCAATTATTTATCAATACGGGTAGGTTTTTATATTTTCTCCTATTTGTAAAGTTGTATTAAGTGACGTCACCGTCACCCCTCACCCCCCAATGGCCGCGAAAATTAACGGTTCGGCAGATACCGCAGCAGAGACCTGGTGTTTGTTTTCCCTTATTTTCTTTCTGTGTGAAACCGGCTCGACGCCCCTGGAAGCTACAAAAGATAAAGTTAAGTCTGAGGTATCTTTGACTCGCTTATAGGAGCTGGATGTGATCATGCTTTTAAATAATAATCATCAGTAATAGTTACGAGTGCTTTTCTTTGTTTAGGTTTTATGGTTTAGTTTTAC
>NC_061859.1:20996339-21001339 GCF_019202785.1 Penaeus chinensis
TATACAAGCGCTCCTGATGTGGATACACTGGATTACCTAAAACGTAAGGGGCAGCCGGGTTCAGGTCAGGAGTTTCGACCATCGACCACATTCAAGTCGTCACCCAGCTGCAAGAAAAGGCGAATGAGTACAAGATCCCTATGTTCAGCCTTCGTAGATTATGAGAAGGCCTTTGACTCAATCGAGTTCATGCCACTCTTCACGGCGCTAGAAAAACATGGAGTCGGTCCAGCATACATCCGCCTCATAAGCGACCTCTACGATGGAGCAACTGCCACCTTAAAGCTTCACCGAGACAGTGATAAGATCATACTGCAGAGAGGGGGGGGGGGGGGGGGGAATGGCGACAATATATCGCCAAAACTATTGACGGCATGCCTGTAAGACAATGTCATCGACAAGATTACGTGGGATGACACATGGATTAACATCGATGGTGAGCGCCTTAACCACCTACTCTTCGCCGATAATATAATAGCATCTAAGACACCACAGGATTTGGAGAGCGTGCACCCGACATACACAACACCAGCGCTCCAGCTGGTCTAAAATGCACCTAGGAAAGACAAAGATGATGTTCAACGACCATGTCACAAAATCTGCAATCACAGTCGATAACAAAAACATCGAAGAGGTAGATCTCGCGGGAGGGGGACATATTCCTAGAACTTAAGCGACACATTGCACTGGGATGGGCAACCTTCGGTAACATCGTGAGAAGCAGAAAGGCAAGCATGAAGATCAAAAGAAAGGTGCACAAAAAATACATCCAGCCAGTGATGACCTACGCGGGCGAGACCTGGGCTCTGAGCAACACCACATTGTATATGAGTGAGTGGCGAAGTGTGAAATGGACCGCATCATGCTAGGCATCACCTTAAGAGATCAGAAACGCAAAACCTGGATCCGGGAACAGACTGGAGTAGACGACATCGTCACCAAAGTCCTAAATACCAAGCACCGATGGGCAAGACTCCAAGACAACAGGTAGAATATCCGTGTGGCAAAGTGGACACCTAGAGAAGGAGCACGATCTAGAGGAGGACCGAAGACAAGGTGGAAACCAGGGACCCAACTGGACAAGGCTGGCCAAGAACCGTGACCCATGGGAAAAAAAACAGGGAGGGCTTCTCCCTTCGTGGATGACAACAGCCTGTAAAAAAAGAGAGAGAAAAAAAAAATACACACACACACACACACACACACACTCACACACATATGCATATATGTGTGTGTATGGATGCATGTGAAATTTTGCTTTCACACGCTATTCTTTCAAGTTAACTTTGTATTCCAGAAATAAACACGGTTAAGACTAAATGCTGACAGTGGGAAAGGGCGATGGGTTGGGAAGAGGGAGATGATATATCGTAGAGGTTGAAGTGTTCATTATGTTTGTTATACTTTCGCGACGGGCATGTCACGTATCCGTGCCATGCCACTGTGAGTTTACATGTTTAATTGTTTTAAAACATAGATGGCCAATTACGAGTACTGCCTGTCTCGCCCATTTACCCTTTTCTTTAATTTACGAAAATATTTTACGTTATCTTATTTTGCTATTACTATTGTTTATAGCATTATAGTAATTATAATGTATATAATAAAAACAACACCATCGATATTCATAGCTCTAGTAAAAAAATGCAATTTTCCCGCCAATTCAAGGAAAGGTGAAATCAGGTAAGGCAGAGCCTTGCCTGATTGTGTAGAGACATTTCATAAAAAAAAAAAAATATGAGCACAGCATTTTCCCCATTTTTTGTTCATTTTCCCCTTCGTGAATGGGTTAAAAGATGTCAGTGTTGGTAATGTTCTGTAGATATTTTGTTATAGAGGCGATAACTGTGTTATTGTGTGCGTGAGTACTTTTGAGCGTGCGTGGTGTGTGTGTGTGTGTGTGTGTGTGTGTGTGTGTGTGTGTGTGTGTGTGTGTGTGTGTGTATGAAAATTATTATGCTTTTCTTGGAGCCTTTATATTTGCTGCACCGCAGCACTCAATCTCTCTCCTTTCCCACTCTCTCTTTTGGTTCAGGCTATTTCAGGAGGAACTAATATAGATGTTCTCATGACAGCTTACGTTTATAGAATATATTGTCTCCCTTGCTTGTAGTCACGCACATTTTTTAAGTGCTTATATATTTTTTTCCTGTTCTTCCTTTCTTCTTCCTATTCTGATATTCCATTGCATTTTGTCCTCACATTTAAAAATCTTTCCCTTAGCCCTACTTTCATTATTTCCGCAATTTGTCTCTTTCCATCGCCTTTAATCTTGTTTTTTACCGTTCCTTTCTTTTCTCATCTTCTACCATACTTTATCTGAATGAATTTCATATACCTGTGTTCCTAATTTCCGTTTCGTCTATAAATCCCTGTGTCTCCGTTAGCTTAATTTTGCTTTACCGTCCGTCCTCATCGCAACCTTTTCTCATTTGAAAAAAAGGAATAATAATAAAGTGCTTTATTCTGCCACCTTCAACCTTTCACTACCAATTACCCGTCTCTTACTTATCCCACTCCTTCTCTCCATATTTTCTGTTTGATTTATTATATTCTATTTACATTTATTTCTCTTTAACTTCCGTTTCTTTTCTCAAATTTTCGCTTCTCATCCTACCTAAATCCTAACCCGAGATTTTTCTGCGTATTTTCAATTCCTCTTTGTTCTCCGTTTTTCTTTTCTCGCTTAGTTTCCCTCCTCATTATCTTCCTCCTCCTTCCATTTCATATAAACTTGTTTCCCCACCTCTTCTCTTTTCCCTCGTCATATTTTCTCATTCCCCTCTTTGCCCCATCCCCACTCCCACCCCTTTCCCTAAGGTCCCCCGGGGTGAGAGCCGGATCGTGCCACCGCCACCTGTGTAGCGGTGGCACTATCGACCCTTACACACACATCTCTTGTGCCTTGGCCGAAAACACCGTTTGTTGCGGCCCCTTTCATCTTTCTTCTTTCCTCCGATCGTGTTTTGGTATGTTCTGTTGTCCCTCGTTTCTTTCAATCTATAATATGCAGGTGGCGTTTTCGGTGTCTCACATGTGAAGAGCCAAAGCACAATACAATATTTTTGCCATTTTTATAATCTAACGTTTCAGTTGTAATGGTAACAGAAAGGCTTAGGTGGTGAATTATATAAAAAATATATAAACATATATATAAATATATATATATATATACATATATGCATTATTTCAATAACAATCACCACCTACACACACACACACACACATACACACACACACACACACACACACACACACACACACACACACACACACACACACACACACACACACACACGCATTTATATAAATACATATATACGTATATACATGCACACACACACACACACACTATAAATAGCTTCCACGTGGCGTACAGAAGCACGTATACGCGTGGCTTCACCGCAGGCGCCCCAACGTGCCCCACGCACCCACCAGTACTTAAAGCTCAGGATGACCCAGGTCAGAGAGAGTCCTGCCCGTCCGCCGAAGGTCAGGCTGGTTCCAGCCGCGCCCGCTCTCCGGGCAGACCAAGCCCTAAGCCTGTACCAAGACTTGTATCCATGTGAATATCTGTGTTGCTGTCCGTTTCACTACTGCTAAACCATATGTTTAAGGTGTTCATATATATACCCTTTACATTCTGGTGGCAGGGTGGTTCGTTGTGTCCTTTTGGCACACAACAATGGACTCACAGTCGCTCCCAAACACGCAAAAGTCTTCAGAACCTGTTATGAGTACATATTTGGGCCATTTTTCCTTTCTTTTATCTTCCCCATGAATGTGTTAAGCTGTATGTGCAGTTACGCTCGCGCTGGTTTTGTTAGGTTAAAGTGCTAATTGACAGCAATAGTACGCTCTCTACTGCTGACCTCAGATCACATTACTGTGTGATCAACGGTATGGGTTCAAACAACAGGAATATCGTTCATTTATTACGTATTTGTTTAATTTTTCTCGTGATTAGAGAGTATATTGTTTCAATTGCACCGAATTTAGCGCATTCATGATTTTTCTGTTTTCATGAACATCATATTATCATTCTTTCTCGCTACCCATTTCCCGTCTTGACCTGACCTCCCGAGTAAAACATTTCTGTCACATCTGCTTGGGACAGCTGTGTGACCTGACCCCACTTTCACTCTGAGTGATTGACACGTGAAATGAATGTGAGAACCGCTGGCATTTCCTGTATATTGTTTTCAAGACTTACATTATAGGATAACGCATAGCATCCGTTGCATGTTCATTGGTGACACGTTCAATCGGATTACTTATATTTTTATATAGCGCCAGGGATCTTCCCCTTATCATAGTGTCAGAATGCCTGATTACTTGGGGTTGCGTATATGCCTAAAGATCCGCGCTCCGACGAATAGTTCGTTCGGCAACTTTTTGAGCCGGTGTGACCCGCGGTTACGTCCGTTAAATAATGTAGGACTAGGGCTTAAGCTAAAATCATAATTCGCTTATTAATCACAACCCGCTCACTCCTTTGACGTCGCTGCCATGTTTGGGGTAAATCCCATCGATTTATGATTCATGATAAATACCCGTAGGGCATTGCCTATGCGCCCATCACAGACTCGCAGATAGAGTGGGTTATTAATATTTTCCCAGCTCATTTCGCTTCATGAAGTACGGCATTCTTGGGGTATAGACCCCCCCGTCAATGAAGTCTGTATGCGCAGATTGACATGTTACCTCGGCAGAATTGTTTTCCCCGAGAAGATTCGTTCGCGAATTGTTTCACGTCACCATTCATTAGTGCGTCATTCTGTCGCATATCATTAAATCTTAAATTCAATGTAGTATTTGAAATAACTTTGTATTACTTCTATAGCTAGTTTATTGCATTTGTGTCAATGAAGTCTGTATGCGCAGATTGACATGTTACCTCGGCAGAATTGTTTTCCCCAAGAAGATTCGTTCGCGAATTGTTTCACGTCACCATTCATTAGTGCGTCATTCTGTCGCATATCATTAAATCTTAAATTCAA